>NC_136007.1:851836-854336 GCF_048128805.1 Centroberyx gerrardi | reverse complement strand
TTGACGTCAAGTAGCGCAAACTTGAGCCGTTACTTAACTGTTAAAACCTCAAGCTTTGGTTCAAACCCACAGAACTTTATTTTAATTCTAGTCCAGATCCCGAGGTTTCCAAACACGCCAAACATGCCAGGCTGGACCACAGGGAACCGTGTAGAAAATGATGCAGAAACATCTAGATTTCTTCTTTGATGTGACGCTGCAGCCATAAAACCACGATGTGTTGTGTCTGAGCGGCGGAGACGAGACGCTGCTGCACAGTATGGAACAAATGTGTTTTTTCTAACTTTGAAGCTGCTTAAGGGGGAAATTTAAGGGGAAAGTCGGAAACACACTACTTGTTCATTTGCTGGAATTAATTGGATCAAATCACTTCGCTTCAGTTCCTCCCTGCGGCTCCGCCCACTCCGGGGGGGGCGGAGGGAGCCCCAGCCAATCAGAGCGGGTCCATGTGGGTCAGTCAGATGATGATGATGATGATGATGATGATGATGATGCATGTTCACATCTTTCATTCAGTGTTTTGATATTGACGAGCGAGCAGACAAGCTAGCTGCCGCTTAACCGGAAGAACGATTACAACCAGAAGAGAGCAAGACAGACAGACAGACAGGCAGGCAGACAGACAGACAGGCAGGCAGACAGACAGGCAGGCAGGCAGGCAGAGAGACAGGCAGACAGACAGACAGACAGACAGACAGAGACAGACAGACAGAGACAGACAGACAGACAGACAGACAGACAGACAGACAGACAGACAGGCAGGCAGACAGACAGACAGACAGGCAGACAGGCAGACAGGGCAGACAGGCAGACAGGGAGACGGGCAGGCAGGCAGGCAGACAGGGCAGGCAGACAGGCAGACAGAGAGACAGACAGACAGACAGACAGACAGACAGACAGACAGGCAGACAGACCAGACAGACAGACCAGACAAGACAGACAGACAGACAGACAGGCAGACAGACAGACAGACAGACAGACAGAATGTCTATCGGCATTCAAATATGACCTCACATGGACCCAACCAGCCAATCAGCAGGTTGCAGTTGAATCCAGCAGCCAATCACAGCGTGTGTGGGCAGGTGGGCTGTGATGCTGAACAGATACTTTGGAGTGTTACGTAACACTGTGTGTGTGTGTGTGTGTGTGTGTGTCTGTGTGTGTGTCGTGTGTGTGTGCATGTGTGTGTGTGTGCGTGTGTGTTGCTAAGCAACAGTGTCCTTAGGTGAAGGCATCGAAACCCTCTCTCCTCCTACACACAAACACACACCAACACACACACGCACACACACACACAAACACACACCACACACACACACACGCACACACACACACACACACCTGTGTGAAAGCACTCAGAAAGGCATAATCAGGTTTCTCTCTCTCAAAGCACTGAAGCACTCCTACACACTGCAGCAGTGGGGATTTGACGTGTGTGTGTGTGTGTGTGTGTGTGTGTGTGTGTGTGTGTGTGGGCAGCTTCTCTTCCACTGTTATATATCATATTATAAAATACATGCAGCTGAATCTCTGCCTTCAGTCTTTCCCTGATGCAAAATTAGAAAAACAGAACTCCCTGAGCAGAAACCTGAGCAGCAGCTGTCAATCAAATCAATATCCTGTCTGCTGTTCTCATTGATCCGACTCCCCCCCCCCCACTGAGGTCAACTCCTCCATCAGCAACATTACAGGCAGACCAACAGTAAGGAGTCAGAGGTCAGAGGTCAAGCAGCCTGACAGCAGGTGGACCTGATCTTCCTGTGAGCCTGAATGATTCAGTACAACCTCTCAACCTTTTTCATATCCAGGACCCTGATCCAGTCCACATCTAGAGCCACAGATCCCATCTGATGAGATTTTGTCTCTCTGACCCAAATCTGAGAATATTTTTATTTTATTGTCAGATGATTCAGTCCAGAACTCCCTGACTGTGCTGCAGGTAGAGAGAGAACAGAGAAACGGATCAGAAGTCATTCTGCTGCTTTCTCTAACTGTGTTCACTTCTTGTAAATTAAATGATGCTGAAGTTTAACACGTCATCAGTTTGCTGGGACCCCCTGGAACCCCCTCAGGGACCCCTGGTGGTCCCCGGACCCCACGCTGAGAACCGCTGCTGTAGAGGATGAGAGTCGGTGTTGGGAATCTTCTGCTGAAGGTTTTTAGGATCTTAAGATCTTGGGATCTAGAAGTCTCAGCATCTCAGGATCTCACTTAGAATGTAAGATCCACAGAACTAGAACAGATAGATCGGTCATTCCCGCTCAAATCAGCGTTCCTGGGCGGTCGGAGCGGCGGCCATCTTGCTGTGACCCGTCGGACTAGCTTCTGTATAAAGAGACTCGCAGCAAGTCACTGAGCTGAGAGGTTTTACAGCAAGAACCAAAGCAGCTTCTCTGTCTCCTTGCTAACATGCTAATGTTGACCTAGAAGAGCTAGAGAGAGAAGTCCAGTCTGTGATGAAGCTACGTTAGCCTCGTCGCTAACGTTAGCTTTACAGCCG
>NC_136007.1:848544-851636 GCF_048128805.1 Centroberyx gerrardi | reverse complement strand
TCCATCCCGGCTGTACTCCTAACTTCATGAACGGGAGGAGTTCCTCCGTGGAGCTTACACCAAAGTTTCCATCATGTTTTGCTTCTGAATAAAGTTTTTCATTTGAGTGATCAACCAGGTCTTTTGTTTTGGAATCGTTAGATATTACGTGAAGCGCATCATGGAGGACACGAGAACGCACAAGAACGCAAATTGCAAATTGATAATCAGCCCCAGTCTCTCAAACAGGATCTCTCCTGAATAGTATTCCTCCGCATGTTCTTGGAAGTTGGTCCGATGAGAGAGTTTCTTATTAGTTAATGCGCCGTTGTGCATTGATCCCATTGGTTCAAATCATCTCTCTGGGGAGATAGTTCCTGTCTGGGAGACCGGAGCTGATTCTCAGTATGCGTTCTTGTGCGTTCTTGTGTCCTCCGTGACGCGTTTTACATAATATCTAACCGCCGAAGTACGATTCCAAAACAAAAGAACAATAGACGGAGGACGGATAGAAAACCCGGAAGTTTCCTTGCCAACCTCAAAATATCGAGGATGCATCGTACGGTGACTTGACCGACGAGAACAAATTGAAAGCCCCAAGATTCATTGCGACAACGGCGAGCAGCGCTGCGGTCTGCAGCACAGAGCCGGTTAACAGCTGGGGAAATGAAGCTGAGTCTTCATTAATCGGCACAGTGTGAAGCAGACAGTCCAACTCAAACTGTGAGGAAGCTTCTCTGTTCACTTTCATGAGAAGATCGTTCTCCACAAGACAACTTGGCATTCTTGGATTTGATGATCAGCCTGGATCTAGTTTTATTTTTGAATACTAGTCTTAGTGTAAACCAAGAACAGAAAAGCAACATGCAGACGGACCCAGGATGCTTTGCTGTCTTACAGCAGATCTGTTGAATCTGTTCAGAAGAAGGTTTGTGTTGAACAGTGAAGAGAACGAGCGCTTCCAAGTCCGCTTCCTCCCACATGACCTGAACGCAGCGCCTGTCCTCTTCTCTGGGTTGTGATGTCATACGAGGAAGAGGTCACGACCCCTGGATTCAAATCTCTCTCTCTCTCTACCTCTGTCTCTGTCTCTCTCTCTCTCTCTCTCTCTCTCTCTCTCTCTGTCTCTCTCTCTCTCTCTCTCTCTCTCCTCAGGGAGCCATCCTGACCACCATGCTGGCTACCAGAAATTTCTCCGGTAAGACCGACAGTCTTTCTCAGCTCGTCCCGGGGTCAGGGGTCTTTTTCAGAGGTCAAAGGTCGAGGTCACCTGTTAGACGACCAGCTACCTTTTAGTCTCGCGAGGCCAGATCCAGATTTGTGCCGCTGTGTTAAACTTCCTGTCAGGAGAAGAACAGTCAGCTGAGTCCGTCAGTTTCAGACTCAGTTTGCTGACATCATCCTTTGCAGCAGGTGCACACAGCGCCTCCTACAGGCTGAAATAACAGATTTAGCTGCTTAGGGAATTCTGGGTAAAACTGCCAACCAGGCCGATGAAGCGTTAATCCATCAGCAGGAACTAGCTGAACCGTTAGCTTGGGCTAACGCTAGCTCTTACTGTCCAGTGGAAGATACTGTCCGGCAGCAGGAGTAAACCCAGCAGACGGTGTGCTACTAGCTAGCGTTAGCATCATGACCGCTGACCAGTGAGAGCTGCTGTTGCTTCTCTGTGTGTCGGACTGTTTTATTTTCACCGCATGTCAGTCGGGTGCAAATAAAGTTCGGCTCAGGCAGGAAGTGTAAAGCTGCTGACTGATCTCAGCTCAGTTCATCACTTTATAAACAGTTTATGAATGAATCCATAATAACACTGAACCGGTCTAATAACTGCTGCAGGTCTTCATACAGAGCCAGACCACGCTGACCTTTGACCCCGAGCACAGCACAGTTTGTTTGATCAGGAGGTTTAGCGGGAGGTTTAGCGGGTCGACACACACTGTGACCTTTGACCTGCAGCTTTCCAATGGGAAAGAGTTAATACAGAGAGAATAACAGAGGAACCGACCAATCAGCTTCTGACTTACAGACAATTAACAGGTTAACACTGTTTTATGTGCAGAGAGAGAGAGAGAGAGAGAGAGAGAGAGGGAGAGAGAGAGAGAGAGAGAGAGAGAGAGAGAGAGAGAGAGGTTAAGGCCCCTCACGTCAGCTGCCACAGTATTTGATCACACACACACACACACACACAGTCAGGATACCAAAGATCTATTGATAGCTGGGGGAAACCACCGAGAGAGAGAGAGAGAGAGAGAGAGAGAGAGATGGAATCAATCAAAGTATTTGATTCTGAAATTGACGTCAAAGTGTTTGATTTCTTGGTGAATTGTGAGCGAGAGAGGGGCGAGAGACACACACACAGAGAGAGAGAGAGACACAAGGTGAGAGAGAGAGAGAGAGAGAGACTAGTCATGTATTGTACTCAGCTGTATTCTGATGCCACACTGATCATCTGATATTCATGATAATAATAAAACAGAAGAGAGAGAGAGTAAGGAAAGAATGTTAACTACCAGAGAGAGAGAGGGAGAGAGACACGAGAGAGAGAGAGAGAGAGAGAGAGAGAGAGAGAGGAATGTGTCGACTCCAGCTGCCCTCCAACTATCTCAAGTTGGTCCTAAATTTGGCCTCGGCTCTCTCTACCTCTTTCTGCCTCGCTCTACCACTCTCTCTCTCTCTGACCCATATGTCATGCTGGGAATTCCCTCTCTCTCTCTCTCTCTCTCTCTCTCTCTCTCTCTCTCTCTCTCTCTCTCTCTCTCTCTCTGTCTATCTGTTGCTTTACAGAGAGAGACAGTTGCATGTTGGGTTGCAAGAGTTAGAGAGAAAGTTGGCAAGAAAGAAGAAGAGAGAGAGCGAAAGCAGCGTCGGACAGTTTGAAGATTCAGGATTTGTTTAGATGAGGATTTATCATTCATTTTTCATTTTCCATCATTTTATTTTTTATTGATTCTTCTTCATGTGTTGTTTATTCCTCCTTTTTTAATCTGTTCACTCATTTTTTAATTCAGCTTTGAGTTTTTAACTTTTTTTTTTTTTTACCATTTTTTACCATTTTTAAAATTTCTTCAAGTTTTTCTCCTTATTTTCCTCAATTTCTTATCAGTTTTTATCCT
>NC_136007.1:838544-843544 GCF_048128805.1 Centroberyx gerrardi | reverse complement strand
CTTGTTTTACACTAAAATTAGTATTTAAAAATAAAAGTAGATCCGGTCTCCCCAACAGGAACTCTCTCTCCTGCATGGTATCCCTCCGCTGTGTTCTCTTGTGTTTGGTGAGATTCTGTTCTGAAGCGTCGGACCGACAGTCAGCTGGACTCACAGCAGCAGATCTGATGCTGAATCTGTTCACCAACGTGTTTTTTCGTTTGACTCTCTCTCACTTTCCTTCATTCTTTCCTCCCTCTCTCGCACCCCCCCCCCCCTCCCCCCCGCTAGTTAACTCCAGAGTGGGCGGGGCCTTCGATGGAGCGACCGTCTCCTTGACAACTGATTGATTGACAGTGGGCCGACCGACCGACCGACCGATCGGGATTTGTTAGTTTGACACAGTGGAAAGGGGGCGGGGCCAAACGCCTCACTCCAAAAAGTCTGATTGACTGCGTAACCAATCAATCACTCAACCAATCAGCTTCCTCTTTCTGCTTGTTCGGACTTTGCTTCAGCCCCCTTGTGATTAGCCAATAGGCTTTCATGTCTGTGTTGCAATATCATAATACAGCTGCACACCACAGAATACATACATATAATACATATTATTTATAAAATATATATGATTAATATATGGCTGTTGTGTGAAAACCTCATAACTCCAGTTTTGGTGATTTCTGTGTTTTAACTTCTGAAATGCTTTAAAACCCAACAAACAAACTGAAAATACATGATGGCTGTTTTTCTGTTCCTGGAACATTTCAGATGCAAGGTTTTCACCCGACGATATATTCCCTATATGGATACAGGATGAAAATATGATGGGATGATTGACATGCCCCCCCCCCCCCCTCCCCCCACCCCCCCTACCCCCGACGACCTTAACGAGGGTCTTAATGAGCCGTCTATCTGCTGCCTCTCCACACTGAATAGAATCATTAGAATAATAAACTTTATTGGCTGAGCACTTTTAAAAGTTTTAAACAGTAACTCCACACTAAAACACTTTTTTTGAGTTGTACCCCCCCCCCCCCCCCCCCCCCCCCCCAGTATAAAGGCAGATTTGAGATGCCCCGCCCCGTTCCTCTTCTCTCCAACCCGACCCCCAAACCCACCAGAGCCAGGCTGGTTTCACCTGGTCTCACTGCAATGTAAAGTTGTGTATCATCGGCATATAAAGGAAGAAAGTTGATGAAAGAAATGAAGGAAAGAAAGTTTGAAGAGCAGGTTCAGGTTTAGGTTTAGGTTTAGGTTCAAGTTTAGGTTCAGGTTCAGGTTTAGGTTCAGATTCAGATTCAGATTCGGGATCAGGTTTAGGTTCCGGTCCAGGAAAGGTTCAGGTTCAAATTCAGGTTTAGGTTTAGGTTCAAGTTTAGGTTCAGGATCAGTTTTAGGTTCAGGTTCAGGTTCAGGCTCAGGATCAGGTTTAGGTTCAGATTTAGGTTTAGGTTCAGGTTCAGGTTCAGATTCAGGATCAGGTTTAGGTTCTGGTCCAGGAAAGGTTCAGGTTCAAATTCAGGTTTAGGTTTAGGTTCAAGTTTAGGTTCAGGATCAGGTTTAGGTTCAGGTTCAGGTTCAGGTTCAGGCTCAGGATCAGGTTTAGGTTCAGATTTAGGTTCAGGTTCAGGTTCAGGTTCAGGTTCAGGTCGGAGTGAAACCACACTGAGCAGAAATGACTCGCAATAAAGCCGTCCGGCTGCTGAGAGGAAACATCAGAGTCAGTTCAGTTCAGTTCAGTTCAGTTCAGTTCAGTTCAGTTCAGTTCAGTTCGGTTCAGCTGGTGGACTCTCTGTCTGACTCTGCTTCTCCGTCTGCTGCGGTTAACACTTTAATATTCTAATTCAAAATCAAACTAGAAAGCATTTTGTGCAATATTCCAAAATCTCCTGTTTGTTGCCCCTGAGATCAGTGCAGAATTTTAGCTTTATTTGTTTTTGTTTTTTAATTTTAAAATTTTTGTCAATATTGGTTTTCGGACAGTAATGTGGTTTATTTTGCACCAAATGTTCATCAGGTTCATGAGCGGGACGATGGCTCCTAGCAACCAATAAGAAGCCAGTCCCGTCTCTGTGGTCTCTCCCATTGATATCAACGTTAAAATGAAAATACTCCAGTTTACACGCACTTAAACTAAAAAAACAAACCCCAAAATAACCAAATTTTAAAAATAATTTTAAATCTTTGTATTTTTCCAAGAGACAGCAAATTTTAGATTTTAGATTTCATTTTAGAATTTACATTTTTTCATCTTGGATTGTGAATGAGAACATTAAACTGCCCCCCCCCCCGCCCCCTCCCCCCCAAACCCCCCCAGCCCAACAGCTGTACATCTGAAAATAGTCCAATATGGTTTTCTTTGTCAATTCCTACAAGTTTCCTTTTTTGAGATATGAGGTTTTAGTGTGATTGCAGCATTATGAATTATAATATAATAATATTGATTTATTACTATAGAGGTCTTTACTCTTCTCTTTCTTCCTCTTGTGAATGGTGTTTAGTTTATTGTGCGGAGTGATTTTTGCCTCTCTGGTTTTAATGCATGCGGGACTTGACTTTGTGTTTTGTGTTTCTGACTCGGTTTCCGTCGCGTTTTGAAGTTTCGGCCGCCGGTTTTCCAACTCTTCAGTTACCTGGAAACCGACTTGTTAGCGTTGTTAGCATTCCTCATTGACAACAATGCGTCCTGCTAGCCGCGAGCTAACAAAACGTCACGGTGCCGTTGTTCTGACTTGATATTCTCAGACTTTGAGTTGCTGTCTGTCTCAGAGGCTTTAAGAAGCTTTTTACCGTCGGGAGAATGTAGAACTTTGTAAAATCAGATTCTTATGATATTATCTATATAGCGTTTGTATATTAAAAGCTTTTTAATGTTCAATCAAACTTCCAGTGCTAGCATTGTGTGGAATCAAACTGCAATGTCACCATGTATAAACTGGCATCGGTCAAGCTAGAAGACACACTGCGTGTTATTCTCCTTATTATTTTTATTATGCTGGTATTCTTTATAGCGTGTGCTGTGCGTTCCTCTCTGAATGTCTCCGCCGCAGCGCGTCCCGGCGCAGGAAGACCAGATGGAGGCTGTTTGTGTTTTGTTGTGAGGGAGGAAGCGGGTCGGTCCCAGGAATCCAAACACAAACTTTTAACAAAGTCGTGTTTTTGGTTAGAGCAACGTCCCGTAACAGAAAGGTCACGAGTTCAATCCTCACAACAAAAGAACAAGACACTGAGCTGCTGACGAGGGACGAAACGATAAACTGAAACTCAATAAATCTCAATACAACATGTCAGTCCGTCTGCTGTGTCAGGAACATGAATGGTGATATCAGCTCCATGTTATTCTGCTGTCAGGAACATGAATGGTGATATCAGCTCCATGTTATTCTGCTGTCAGGAACATGAATGGTGATATCAGCTCCATGTTATTCTGCTGTCAGGAACATGAATGGTGATATCAGCTCCATGTTATTCTGCTGTCAGGAACATGAATGGTGATATCAGCTCCATGTTATTCTGCTGTCAGGAACATGAATGGTGATATCAGCTCCATGTTATTCTGCTGTAGTAATCACTAATGAGACTCTTGACCATCACAGTTTCACAAGCTCTCCATCCAAATTATATTATTGTCACTTTGTAATGACATTTTTAAATTGTTGTTTACATTCTAGCAGCCAATGGCATCGCTAGAAAGATTTGAGTGTCAGAAATAAACCCTATTGATCACGTCGTATCGTGGTTGTATTGATCACGTATCGAATCATATCAGGAGATCAGAATATCGTCTCATCCCTCCTGCTGATTGGCTGAAGTCTGTCTGGATCAAATGTCAGTTAGACCTGCAGTGTGACAGCAGGTTCAGATGGATCCTGATCCAGTTCTAATGTTGGACCCAGGTCCAGTCGGGGCGGCCGGGGCGCTGAGCGGCACCGACAGAGTGAATGGCTGTTTTCTACAGTAGACTAGTCAGTGTTTTATAATGCCACACTTCACCTTTGACCTTTTGAGACACTTGAAACGATGAGCGGTGGAAATGTTGAGGACCAGGTTCAGACTGAGACCTGGACATATTAGAGATGTCATTTTTTAGCACTTGGAACTATTTTTGGTGTTATGCTTGAAACAAATCTTCATTCTAAAGTAGAATTGACTTGTTACTGCTACGATCCGATGCTCTGATGTTATTCTGTCTTTTTATCAGATGTTTATGGGTGTGATGCTCAGTATTTATCTCTTGACTTCAGTCTAAAGCAGCGGTTTCCAACTCCGGCTCCACTCAGCTGGAAAACTCAGTTTGGCTTTCAGAAGTCTGTTTCGGTCCTGAGGAGCCGTCAGATCCGGTCAGATCCAGATCCGGCCAGATCCAGTCTCCTTATTCTCTCAGTCAGAAGATCTTAAAGTGTTTGGCTCCTTGTCTAGAACTGATTCTTTATTCTTTTGCAGAAGATTTCATAAAATGACTGAATTTGAAGCAGAAGAGTCGGAGCAGGTCGGGTTGGAAACCTCTGTCTTTAAAACTTCACTTTGTACAGTCACTTCCTGTTGGTCACTTCCTGTCCTGAAGGGAAACAAGACTCTGAAGCTTCAGTCGCCTGGAAAGCCACTTGTTAGCATTGTTAGCATTCCTCATTGAAACCTATGGTCACTTCTAGCCACAAGCTAACAGGTTGTCAACAAGCTAGCGAGTTAGCTTGTGGCTAGCAGTATCCATTGGTTTCAGTGAGGAATGTTAACAATGCTAACAATACTAACAAGCGATTTCCCAGGGAACTGGGATTCGACTGATACGGGTTTCTCAAGGCCGATACCGATACTGATACCGATACTGATACTGATACTGATACTTCTGGATTGAAGTGGCTGATAGTGATAATCAATATCTTTACATTCGACTATTTTCGTGCCAAATAACTCCCACGATTCAGTGTTTCTTCCAGAGTTTTCTTCTTGAAACAGTGAGCCCACCATGGGACACGAAAACTCTCCACTGAAAGCAGGATGCTGAAGTTTGACTGCAGCTT
>NC_136007.1:808544-836044 GCF_048128805.1 Centroberyx gerrardi | reverse complement strand
TTCATTATAGAATAAGAATAACACCTTTTCACTTTATTGACTGTACTGAAGTATATGTAACAAGAATGAATCAGAAATGCAGCAATTTGCTTCAATATCCTTTATTTTTTCTATATCTTTGCATATAGTAATTTACTTGTGAAAAATAAAAAGTTGAAACAAAATAAACAAATTCCTGAAATTCCAGGGCTGCAATAATAATTACAAAAAAACCCATCAACAACATGTATTATAATCAGTCATACTGTACAGGACTGTGAGGGCTCTCGTTCCCCCGCTCTCCAGTTCTCATCAACATCACATCTTATGTCTTCTCTGGCGATGCATCTTGGAAAGTATCTTCTGCTAAGATTTTCTATATATTTCAATACGGTTACTGCAGAAATTCATTCTGTTTTGAATGTGTTTTTAACAGTTTTGAAAACAGTGTGTTAGCATTTGAACAATGTGCTGCAAATACATCGTGTTTTGCAGGTGGAGTATGAATGAGAAAAGAGTTCATGGATTTTGGAAGATGTGGTCATTGAATACATTTTGTGTGAAAGCAATGAAAAATGATTCACAGTTTGGTCCACAGAGACTTCTGTTTCACTGTGTGAAGAGTTTTGACAACGTGACTTCAGTTTTGACCGATGCATGTTAGCAATCGAAAAAAACTGTAATGGATTACTTTATTTATTGACATTGTTGACAGTAGTTTCATTCACAGGCCTTTACCGGCGCAAAATATTCCACACATCACATTGTTGACATGGTTAGGGTTAGGGTTAACCCCATATGTTACACTCTCTGACCAGCAGGTGGTTCGGTGAGCACATGAAGCCTGGAGAGATGAAGCCTTTAGCAACCAAGCTGCTGAAGCTTCACCTTACTGTCACTGCAGTATTTAGGCTCTAACTCGTTTTATCAAACGAGTGTGCAAACTACTTCTGACTCACTATGTTCACTCATGCTACCAAGCTAATGCTAACACAAGACTGACACAATTCTACCATAAATTATGACTGAATGTGTTTGATTTGTCGAACTGTCTTTTATTTGATTCATAATGTTTTGATTTATAATGTTTAGAGTCGAGACAAACTCTCTTAGAAGTGGAATTTCATGGAGTTCAGTTCTGTTTTCTGTCGTTTCAGCTCAGTTCACATTCTGTTCCCTTACAGCTCGGAGACTTTAACACTGCAGGACTGAACCGGATTCACCATGAAGTCTCACTTCAGTTCAGAATGAACCAAACCAGCTGTTTTAGGTAAAACTTCTATTTCATTTAGTTCAGTTCAAACAGAACTGTGCTGACATTATATTATAACTGTAATAAAACTTCAAATAGTTCCTAAGAGCTTTAATGACGTTACTTTACCTGACGACCGCTCCAACACAGAAGAATGAATTTTTGATGTTTGCTGTTTTGTTTTTCACTTTTTAAACCAGTTCCAAAATGACAAAATGATTTCCACATTAAAATTAAAAGTTCTTACAGAGGAAAATGTCATCTGCAACAAAAAAGTACCAGCCTCCCCCAAAATAACAGCTGGTATTGTATTGGTAAATATATATATTAGCCTGTATATCGGTGTAGGCTATATAAAACAAACAACAGCTGATTAAACTGTTAATTAAACGGACCAGCAGCACATGTCCTGTTCAGATTGGCGCATTCCACTGGAAGTCTAAATGCGTTCCAGTGCGTCTTCTTGGGAGAACACGGACGCAGCAGCCTTTACCCGTTAACATTAACGGCAGCTATCTGACAGCTCGTTACGTTAGCAGGCGAGTTCATACAGCAAAGACTTCTATCTACTAACGAAGCACAAGTCACTGAATTACGTTACAAATGGAAACTACAAAGTTGTTCCAACACGTTTTCATAACACCAAAACTACATATCAGGTAAAATTAAGTTTTATTAAGTACAGATTGATGCTGTGACGTCAGCTGTGTTTATGTCGGAGAACTCGGGCGGAAAGCATTTTGTCCGACTTTCCGACTGGAAACTCCGACTTGAACGACCGTTCTGTTGCACTTTTCCGTTTCGAGTGCAGTGGAATGCAGCTTAACAAACACAGACTTATCAATAAAGTTAAACGTTTCCTTTAAAATCATAAATATCTTCCTGCTGTTTCAAACATTAGAGGAAAGAATTTAATGTTAATTGTACTTTCTGTAATATTGATCATAACATTACTTGCCAAAAACGGCAAAACTTCTGCAAAGATATCTGTAAATTAATTATTGATCATATTTATAACTTTGTCCTGTATTGGAAGAGTATTGTTAATGGTTATCTTGAATATAACAGAGGAAGAGGAAGACATGTATTTAGTTGGTTTTATTATATTAATGGTTATATTTCATATTCATGTTTACGAATAAAAAGGAAGGATTCTATTCTAAAGAGATTTAAAAAAAAAAAAAAGACATGTATTTACTAGGCCTAGTTGTTCGGGAAGCGACCACGTGGCGGCGGCAGCACTTCCGTGTTGGAACCTTCAACTTTGACCCCGGACGCGGAAGTTCTTTCCTTTCCTGTTTCTGCTTCTGAAGAGACACATAGAGGTGCGTCCGTCTCTCCACTGTAATCCAGATTAATCTTCTTCTCAGGTGCCCATCTGTAACTCTCTGCCGTCTGTAGTGAAGCGGTAATGTTTTGTGTGTCTGTTGACCGTCGTATTGTTTCTCTGTGTGAAGCTGGATGTTAGTTGTCGGTTATTTTCTGTCGGTTTGTGTGTGATGGCGCCGGGCTGCGGGGGGAGCCGCCATGTTGGCTCGGCGGAGGCTTTTCAGCTGCTGGAACTTTGTGTTAAAACGGTTAAAATGTGTGTTAAATAAGATTTGTTTTCTTAAAAGTATTTAAACCCAGCAGGAAAATCTGCAGGTGGATGTTGTTATGCTGACGCTGCATGCGGCGGCGGGCTAACAGGTTAGCAGTTAGCATGCTAGCTGCTGCTCGTCTTCTGTCGTGGAAACTTCAGATAAAATATTTCTTGTCAGATGCCTGCTGATGTTCTGCTGAACTGACTGTAGCTCTGCTCCAGTCCGCCAGCAGCCAGGCTGTTCGTCTGATCGATCAGTAATGTAATCAATTGATGCTCCAGCTACCATGTGACTAGCTTAAGTTCCGTTATCGGACACTAACTCCGGTCCGTGTGCAGCAGTCTGTCGGTGCGACTTCAGAGAGCAGAACGGCACGTGCGCGGACAGAGCAGCACATCTGATGCTGTCCGAGAATGGGCGCAGAGCGGCCAGCGGGCTCACATGGTGTGTTTCAGCTTGCAGTCTGGTTTCCTCTGACTGGACCGGGTGAGATCCAGACCACCGGCTGCTGGTCCTGGAACAGTCTTTAATGTTTGATCTGAATCTAAAGTTCAGGTGTTGAGCTCAGTCAGAGTGTTTTGGGTTCAAGGTGTTCAGTCTGCAGCATCTCAGCTCAGGATTTAATTCAAACGGTCTGAGTCTCTGTGCTGTAGCGTCTCCTCCAGGCTCCGTCAGCCACGAAGACCTCAGAGGGGTCTAGACCCACAGATGAGGTTCTGCTGTCAGTCTGGAGTCTAAAGTCTGGTTCTGTCAGTCTGGACTGAACATGGAGCTGCTTGTGTCTCTGCTGTGTCGGTGTCCAGCAGGATGAGGCTGGTGTCAGCAGGGAGGACGGAGCCGGTGTGCCTGCATCACCGAGTCACATGTGAACTGTTAACAAGACAGAGGCAACAAGAATATCATTATCGATGTTGATTGATCATCACTTTATAAAAGTTCCCAGAGTCCAAAGTGATGGTTCAGGTTTGTTCCTCAGTCTGAGCAGCAGACAGAAACTCAGGATTCATTTAGTAATGAGATGAAACTGAGAAGCAGAAAGTCTGAAGCTGGAACCAGCAAGTGTTTGGTGTTTTCACTGAAAGGATTAATCGAATCAAAATTATAATATTCATTTTCTGTTGATTGATTAATAGCTTCTGTACTAAAGTCCAGTGTTAAGTGCTTTTATTTTGATGTGATTTATGACAGTTTACTGTTAGAATTATCTGTACAATCATACTGACATCCTCTCCTTGTCTCCTCTCCTCGTCTCCTCTCCTCCTCCTCTCCCCCTCCCCTCTCCTTGTCTCCTCTCTTGTGTCCTTTCCTCCTCCTCCCCCTCCCCTCTCCTTGTCTCCTCTCCTCTTGTCTCCTCTCCCCCTCCCCTCTCCTTGTCTCCTCTCCTCGTCTCCTCTCCTCCTCCTCTCCCCCTCCCCTCTCCTTGTCTCCTCTCTTGTGTCCTTTCCTCCTCGTCTCCTCTCCTCCTCTCCCTCTCCTCGTCTCCTCTCCTCAGACCATGGCTCCTCGTAAAGGGAAGGAGAAGAAGGAGGAGCAGGTGATCAGTCTCGGTCCTCAGGTCGCTGAAGGAGAAAATGTGTTTGGAGTTTGTCACATCTTCGCCTCCTTCAACGACACCTTCGTCCACGTCACCGACCTGTCCGGCAAGTAAGTCACAGCGCCAACAACACGCTAACATGTTAACACGTTAGCGACACGTTAATGCTCCAGAGACCGGAGGTAGGGTCAGACTGATATTTGGGGTCGATCGTTCTTTTATTACTGGTTTCTGCTGTCTCTTACTGGTCTGCCTGCCTGTCTGTCTGTCTGTCTGTCTGCCTGCCTGTCTGTCTGCCTGTCTGTCTGCCAGGGAGACGATCTGCCGTGTGACGGGGGGGATGAAGGTGAAGGCGGACAGAGACGAGTCGTCGCCGTACGCCGCCATGTTGGCAGCTCAGGATGTGGCTCAGCGCTGCAAAGAGCTGGGGATCACAGCACTGCACATCAAGCTGAGAGCCACCGGAGGAAACAGGTCTGTCTGTCCACCTGTCTGTCTGTCTACCTGTCTACCTGTCTGTCTGTCCACCTGTCTGTCTGTCCACCTGTCTGTACATCTGTTTAACCTGGGGATCACAGCACTGCACATCAAGCTGAGAGCCACCGGAGGAAACAGGTCTGTCTGTCCACCTGTCTGTCTGTCCACCTGTCTGTCCACCTGTCTGTCTGTCCACCTGTCTGTCTGTACATCTGTTTAACCTGGGAATCACTGCTCTGCACATCAAGCTGGGAGCCACCGAAGGAAACGGGTCTACCTGTCCACCTGTCTGTCTGTCTACTTGACTGTCTGTCCACCTGTCTGTCTGTCTACTTGACTGTCTGTCCACCTGTCTGTCTGTCTACTTGACTGTCTGTCTCACCCCTCTCTCTCTCTCTCTGTGTTTCAGGACGAAGACCCCCGGCCCCGGGGCCCAGTCAGCGCTCAGGGCCCTCGCTCGCTCCGGCATGAAGATTGGACGCATCGGTACGCACGCACACACACACACACACACACACACAGAGGTCTCACACTGCACAGTAACAGCATCAGTCCGTTTCATCAGTAAACTGACTCGACATTTTACTCTGAACTGTTTTGACTCTTCTTTGTTTCAGTCTTCAGCTTTTTGATGAAGCTGAGACTTTATTTCAGTCACTGAGCAGCAGAGTTTCAGCTCAGGATCATTTAAATGAGCAGTAAATCCTACAGATGCTACGATACGATATCGGGCTAAATGGAATATCGGTATCAGAGATTTTACCCCAGACTAAAATCTGACACCCAAAGCCATGAGCGACATGTAAGAAATAAAAGCAAACCGTCTTGATTTTATGCGTTTGTCGCCCATAGAAGCCTTTATTTCTCAAATGGTGGAAAAACAAGGATTTTATCTCAATAATTTTGTCCGTTGACCTCAAACTAAAGAAGTAAAAAGTTCAGTAATGGATCGGTACTCGGTATCGGCCGATACTTAAATTTCCGTTATCGGCATTGAAAGAGTGGTATCGGTGCATTCCTAGTAAATACGTTACATATTTAAACGATGTATAAACGGCTGACGATCAAAATAAGACGGCGTCTGACAGAGACGTCACTGAACCTCCGCTGGTCCCCGTGGAGCCTCGGATCCGTCAGACGCTCGGCTCCGGATCTCCATTGAGTTTTATCTTTAGTCTGGACTAATCTGAATCTGTCTGTGAAACCAGACCTCCGTCTTTTACCAGCTGACAGACTCCAGGTGTCAGACTGACTCACTACAAACTGCAGTTTTTCTTTTGGAAAAGTCCAGAAATGTTAAATATGTTCATTTTTGTAAACTTGAAAATACAATTTACAGGAGTGATTTGGAAAAATGAGACGTGAGTTGAAGTGAGGCTGAAAGCAGCAGAGTCTGAAACAGGTTTCAGGTGCAGAAGGTTCATGGCTCCATCATGACGGTTTCTTCTTCTTCTTCTTCTTCTTCTTCTTCTTCTCCTCCTCAGAGGACGTGACTCCGATCCCCTCGGACTCCACCCGGAGGAAGGGCGGACGCCGCGGGCGCCGTCTGTAAACTCTGCTGGAGATTTTCATCCAATAAACAGTTGATTCACCTTCTGCCTCCGTCTCTTTCTGTTGGACCCGTGTCACCCGTCAGAATCTAAAGAATTCACACCTGAAAGAGAGAAATGAGTTTCTTTTTAGATTCATGTCTGGATTTATAATTTATTCATAAATCACAACTTGTGCTCAGATCTTCATCTGTTGTTGTTAAACCGGACGTGTCTCCGAGTCACCTTCGCTCGAGTGCCAGGTCGGTCTCAAGTCTAAATGTGATGAAGTCAAGTCACAACAAATCAAGGCTTCAGTATCAATTTAATATCTTAAAGAAAACCAGTGGAAAAGACCCGGTGAGGCCTTATGAGCCCACGTGCTTTTATTCTGAAATATAGAAAATATTAGAGATGAACTGTTCCACAGCAAATGCATGAAACTGTTGCTGTCATGTTGGTTTTTATTTGGAGTGAATTGAGTGTGAGTGTGTGTGAGCTGCTGAGGTGTCTTATGAGCGATCCTCTACGAGTCATTTCTGTCAGATTTGATGACCAAAACTCGACAGTATTGATTAGAATTATAAAATTAAGAGATTAATAAATTAAATGACACCTTATATGATGTGTTTTCTTGGCATTTAAAAGCAATATTTTGTATTTCAAAAGACAGAATTCATGAGTCTGATCGCAGGACAGACTGTAGAACAGAAATTGATAACTTTTGACCATAATCAATAAAAACATCTTCAGCAGACTTGATGTTCTCTCAGATGAATCTGTTTGGTCCCGTGGTTCTGAGCCGGTCTGCACGGCTCGAATGAGGAATCATTTATTTTATTTTTTGCACCAACTATAAAAATAATAATGCTTTGTATTCATTAAGAAATGACATGTTAACATGAACTCTAATACATCAGGGAGGTTAATTTGCTCCTGACCCACTGTTGTTCTAATGAGCCCAGAACACACCACTTCAAATTAAGAGTCCTTAAATTAATTAGTTTAACTCACATCCTTTACATTCATGAGCTTAACTACTTAATTGTCGTTGTAGGGATGAAATGGGCCGACAGGAAGTGACGGACAACATGAGACGATCTGTCAGCTGAGGCAGAGACAGACTGTATCTGACTATATTTAATTTATTTACACTACCAGTCAAGTTTGGACGCCACATTTCTTTATTTTTTACTATTTTCCACATTTTAGAATAACAGTAAAAGACTCAAAACTGAAATGACACAAATGGAATTATGCAGCGACCAAAGAAGTGTTAAACAAATCTTATCTAATCTTATATTTTAGATTCTTTGCTTGATGGAAAGACAAAGGCTTTGGAAAGAAATTCATACACAGGATCAACTTCACTGTTTATATTTGACTAAGAAACTCATTTCAGCGTTTCAGCAGAAGCCTTTAGATCAGAATGCTTTAAGAGAATGAGAAACATAATGAATTTAATCAGGTGTTAAAAATACTTTGGACTGGTAGTCTATATGGATATATTGTAATAGTTTAGGTTGTTTGAGGCCCGACTAAAGATCAATAAATTGTGAGGTGTGTATTGTTGGAAGTCTTGTGGGCTTGTCTGGGTCACATGAGCTTACAACCCTAACCCTGAAAACCTTCAGAGTAGAAACCGGGTTCAGTCTGAGATGCTGCAGCTGCGGAGCGACGAGGGAACCGACGGCCTGTTCTACTTCCAGTGGTGAAACAGTGAAGAAATGATCAGGATATGACAGCTTTCATTATAAGAATAAAAATATGGAGTCGGTCTGCCTCGTCCTGCTCCACTGTCTGTCTGTACAGGTTCATATTTTAATAAATTGTAATAAATTCTCCATCATTCTTTCATGTGCTGTTTCTCTGCTAATGATAATGGTTCCACTATTTCATACTGTATACATATTGATATTTTTTATATTTATATTCCCTATTTATATATTTATATTATGTTTATACATACTTAGTAGCAGTATATTTAATTAATCAATCTACTGTCAGTAACAACTGTATAAATCCATGATGTCATCCATACTTCCCTAACTGAACAGCATGTTTTCATGTTTTCTGTTGCTTCTGTTCTTTTTGAAATAGTTTTTATTGTTTATTGTATCTGGTCTGTTTATTCAGTCTCCTGCTGTGTTTCCCACAGGATCAATACAGTTCCATCTGATCTGATGCATTGTTGTGTCATAATGATAATTCCTCATTTCCTCAGCTGCAGGATCTGCATCAGAGCTGGACTAGCTGTGGACCCGCAGGATGTCTTCGCCTCACACGGCGGACAGGTAATTCATCCCACAATGCACTGCTGCATGTCAGCTGACTGAACCTGATCTGTTCCTCAGCCCTTCAGAGCAGTTTCATCTTGTCGCTGCAGGTGGCGCTGTTACGGACTGACTGCTGGTCCAATAGCAAACAAGGTCAAAGTTCAGTCATTAGGACAAAAACAATATTCACGTCTGTTAAAATCTGCTTTTGTGTATCTTGTGCTTCCTCTGATGTTTGATTGATTGTTGATCAGTTGGATCTGGTTCGGCTGTTTCTCTGTGATGAAGAACTGTAGAAATAAACAAACTTGAACTTGAGCAAACCATGTGATGCAGAAATATAAAATAATACAATCTAGAAAAATACAGAAACATATTTACACATTATTTCTGCATTTCCTAAGTAAATTCAGGTAATCAGCAACACAGGAGTTTAATAATGTTTAAAGGAGAAAGACCTTCTCTCTAGTGAAAGAAATGTAAAGTGGGTCGCACACAAAGACTACATCAGCACCAATATATATAAATATATATGACAAATGCATAAAACGATCATTACCCCCTATGTTCACATCTTCCAGGCATCAGTATGAATATTTCCATGGACATTAAAGCTCCACATCATGTAAAGCAGGACTCCCTCTCCTCTGTGATGATAAAGGAGTTGGATGTGTATCTAAACATGGTGAAAGTATCAAAACTAAATCCACACAATCCATATTAGAAAAGCGAGCCTCTAAACGAGCCGTTTGGACTTCCGTAACTTTGCGGCGTCACAAAGGTTCGCTCATTATCATTTCTGTAAGAAATAATAGACTAACAAAGTGTTTTTTTCAAAGCGGTCGAGCGGTCGTCATCGTTTATTACCGGAGAGTTTTCCCTACCTGTAGCCGCCGGGCCGCGGCGTCTCACGTTTCACTCTCGAAACGGTTAGCCGATCGGAACGGAGGGTCGTTAATATTAATGAGCCTTAAAGACACGGAGACAGAAACGGCCTGTTCTTGGTAAGGCTCAGAGAGATGCTGGAAAATGAACGTGGAGAAATGGATTGAGAGTGTTTTTGGTTCATGACACCACACACACAGCTCTGAATGGACAGAAAGACACAAAATAAACTCTGGACAGTGGAGGATATGGAGCTTTAACTCTGCATTATGTTTTCATGGCACTGAGGAAGTCACAGCACCAGGAGGGGGCGATACTGAGCAGCTATCGTTAGCCAAGGAGGCAGCTAACCTTCGGTTCAGACATTAGCCCCTAATGATGCTCGAATGACACAGGTGGGGACTCCGGTCACAAGACCAAGCATATTGCATTGAAAAGTCCTAGATATTTAGTTTTCTTTAAGATATTAAATTGATACTGGACTCTTGATTTGTTCTGACTTGACTTGCTGTTCTACATTTAGACTTGAGACTTGACATTAAGGACTTGACTTGGTACTTTACACTAAAAAAGTAGAAATTTAAAAAAATTTATAAATTATTTTTCATGCTAAAGACCCCAAATCAGTCTTAATATATTTAAAACAGCTGGTATTATGATATCTATCAAATCATTATTGATCCTTGACATCTTAACCGCGTCATGTGGACCTGCGTTGAACTCAGCTAACTCCGTGTTTCACGCAGGCGGGACGCCAACGACTAATTACTGCACACAGCACAGACTTGGGTTCAGACAAGTCTCCTGTATTAAACAGCTGTGCCATTCCCGTCAGGATTACTTACAAGAGTAAATAAGCAACATACAAAGCGGTCTGTCATGACACCAAACCTAAAAACAATCCCCTTCAGTCTACTGACCCCGAATCCACCTCACTCTGCCTAGACGATCCTCATACTTTTAAATCCAGAAAAGGTTTGGGGTTACTCCATTTAACCATGCCGGTCTCACAGCCAGACCCTGCTTGACTTTGCACTGTGGCCTATGCACTTTGAATGGAAGCAGCACTGAGAGAGTCACACAGTATAAATATCCAGGCATTTGGCTTGATGAAAAATTTACATTTAAATACCATATTGAAAATCTTGTCGTCAAACTACAGCAAAAAAATGTTTTTTTGGACAGATCCAGATCCAGCTTCCCTTTGATTAGTAGAAAGCGTTTAGTTGAGGCGGTCTTTCTTTCTGTCAGGCTTAGATTGTGGTGATATAATCTTAGACATGCTGCTTCCCCTCTCAAGCCCCAGACTCAGTTTATCACTCAGATTCATTGCTGGAGATTCCTGACGCTCATCATTGCATTCTGTATGACAAAGTTGGTTGGTCCTCTCTGTCACAGAGGTGTGATAAACACTTGTATTTATTCATCTATAAAGCCCTTATTGGACATTTGCCACTCTAAATAGCATCTATGCTGGATTGGACCACGGGACCGTACCGAACTCGCTGTAATAACTGTCTTATGCTTCAAGTCCCACAAGTTTATTCTTAACTTGGAAAATCTGCCTTTAGTTTTTGTGCGCCGAACACATGGGATTGTCTTCAACATCCTCAAGATCGACACTCTCGCTAACTTTGGACAATTCAACAATATGATCTCAAACCACTTCTTTTCTGACAGCTAGCTAACAGCGTGAAGTCTTCCAATAATCACAAGGCGTAACTTTTCTTGAAGACATTTACTAGAGTGATTCAACACTGTGAAGAGACAAATAGTGCCCAAGGCAACATTGTAAAAGACAGTAATTGCAGACAAAAGGCAGGGAGGAGTTCCACAAAAAAACCTGCATCACCAATCCTGAAACTCACCACTAGAGGTCAGTGTGTATCAACACAAATTTGGATCTTACGGTAATATCAACTAAGTTAGATGTACTCTAATAGTGGGCAGCACGACTTCACTTCAGTGTGCAACTGTTTTAACTGAGCATCGTTCTCTTTTGATTTGTTTCACTCTGCTTATCTTCTTTTTTACTTTGTATCTCGACATCATTGCAAAAGAGGGAAACCTCAATGATTCTCAGTGTTGGGCAAGTTACTGAAAATTAGTAATTAGTTACAGTTACTAGTTACTTCTCTCAAAAAGTAATTGAATTACTTTACCAATTACTGCATAATAAAAGTAATTAGTTACTAGGGAAAGTAACTTTTACGTTACTTTTAAATGTCTGCTTCAATTCTCTTATTACACATAGCTATATTATTTTAGTGTTGCTGTGGCACAGTGTGGGACAAGACAACTGTCAAATTTGATCTATCATTGTACCCATTATCACTATGATGAAAAGTAAGTAGTGGAACAATAAAACACAATAGATATGTTTTGATAGGTGTATTTATTGTAGCCTCGACAGGCTTCAAATCAAGCGTTAGTACACTGTGTGGGCTAAGTTACCGGACCGGTAGCAGTGTTGCCAACTCTTTACCAAGGAAAGTAGCTATTGGCTGCTCAGAAAGTCGCTAGAAGTCGCCAGATGATGTCATACAATAATTTGCATTTCAATAATGCTGCACTTGTTATGCAGGCCCTATCCTACAGTCCCTGCTCTCAGCGGAGGGAGGAGCTACGCTGTGATCATCAGACCTCTCTGGATTAGACGAGCAAGTAGAGAAAACCGGCATCAGCCGAACCAATTTATTGCCAAATGCTTTGGGATTCAACACTTTAACGTTGCTTCCCATGGTCAGAAAAAGTCGCCAGATTTGTCGCTAGTCGCTTTTGAGAAATAAAGTCGCCAGGGAGGTTGGTAGTCTTTTGATTCACTTGCGCCACCGTAAAGTCGGCTGATCATAAACCGGATAATCCAGTAACGAGTAAGGAGCCCATTTAAATTTCAGTAATTGTAATTGCGTTATTAATTTGAAAAAGTAATTAGTTACATTACTAGTTACTGCCAACATCAGTGGAATTACAGTAACGCGTTACTTTGTAACGTGTTACTCCCAACACTGATGATTCTCAAGGCTTAAAGGTTTGAATGAATACAGATCAGTGCTTTGTTTACAGCAACACACAAATAAAAAATTTACAGCATTTACAACATTTAAACATTTATTGAAGTGAAACATAAAACAAAACCGTGTGTGTGTGTGTGTGTGTGTGTGTGAGTGAGTGAGTGAGTGAGTGAGTGAGTGAGTGACTGTCAGAACTGCAAGATATGCTGGAACTAATAATATGAATGTTGCTTACGTTCAAAGAAAATTGGCAAAGCTTAAAGTTGAGAAAGAAAGAAGAGAAGAAAACACCATGAAGTTAAAAATGTCCTGACCTTTCTACACAGAGAAGGTCAGGACACTTGGGAGGTTTTGTGGTTTATCAAAGACCTGAGCGGAGGGGCGAGCTCAGAACTACAAGCTGTATTTTTGGTATGAACGGTATTACACAGCGCCCTCTAGTGTCAAAACCACTAAAGCATCATTTTGTATATTGTTTTTCTTTAGCCTCTGACCCGGATAAGCGGCTGGAAAATGGATGTATGGATGGATAGAAAAATACATGTTGAGAAAATAAGCATTCTTTTCTTCATTCCTGAAAATCGTACTTTTTACTGTAAATGTGTTTTTTTACCCGACAGCAGCCAGTAATGTCAGACAGTCCTGCTGCTCCCATGAGTTTCTCCATTGGAACCTGTTTACTACTGTGAAGCTGCTTGACCTCTTTTCGTTTCCTGGTTTTAGTCCAGCATCAGATCCTGAGCCTCTGACCACTGAAGACGTTCACATCGAGTCTGAAGGAGAGCCGAGCCCAGGAGAGCCGAGCCCAGGAGAGACGAGCCCAGGAGAGACGAGCCGAGGAGAGCCGAGCCCAGGAGAGCCGAGCCCAGGAGAGACGAGCCCAGGAGAGGCTGCCAAGGATGTCGAGGAGCAGACGCAGCGATCCAGGCGGCGCTGGTACTTGGCCGGACTCGGCGTCCTCACAGCCGTCGTTTTGGGCTTCTGGGTAGCCCAGATCGTCATCATCAGTT
Organism: Centroberyx gerrardi; assembly: GCF_048128805.1. Classification (NCBI taxonomy): domain Eukaryota; kingdom Metazoa; phylum Chordata; class Actinopteri; order Beryciformes; family Berycidae; genus Centroberyx; species Centroberyx gerrardi. The sequence continues at coordinate 822,505 of NC_136007.1, read as the reverse complement.
CACTGAGGGAGCAAAATAAAATACTGAAAGCCACAAACGAGCTTCTGAGGCGGGAGAGATGGCAACAAGATGCTGTCCACCAGCAGAATCTGACATCTTGGTGCCTGCGCCTGAACGCCACGTTGCAAAACTCCACGAGTCTGGCAGCAGAAAACCAACGGCTGAGCTTTCTCCTGAACGCCTCGCTGCACGACTCCACCCAGCTGTCAGTGGAGAACACCCAACTGAGCGCGCTCCTGAACGCCGCGCTGCAGAACTCCACCCAGCTGTCAGTGGAGAACACCCAACTGAGCACGCTCCTGAACGCCACGCTGCAGAACTCCACCCAGCTGTCAGTGGAGAACAACCAACTGAGCACGCTCCTGAACGCCGCGCTGCAGAACTCCACCCAGCTGTCAGTGGAGAACACCCAACTGAGCACGCTCCTGAACGCCGCGCTGCAGAACCCCACCCAGCTGTCAGTGGAGAACAACCAACTGAGCACGCTCCTTAATGCCGCGCTGCAGAACTCCACCCAGCTGTCAGTGGAGAACACCCAACTGAGCACGCTCCTTAATGCCGCGCTGCAGAACTCCACCCAGCTGTCAGTGGAGAACAACCAACTGAGCACGCTCCTCAACGCCGCGTTGCAGAACCCCACCCAGCTGTCAGGCGAGAACACCCAACTGAACACGCTCCTTAATGCCGCGCTGCAGAACCCCACCCAGCTGTCAGGCGAGAACACCCAACTGAACACGCTCCTCAACGCCGCACTGCAGAACTCCACCCAACTGTCAGTGGAGAACAACCAACTGAGCACGCTCCTGAACGCCGCACTGCAGGATTCCACCCAGCTGTCAGGTGAGAACAACCAACTGAGCACGCTCCTGAACGCCGCACTGCAGGATTCCACCCAGCTGTCAGTGGAGAACAACCAACTGAGCACGCTCCTGAACGCCGCACTGCAGAACTCCACCCAGCTGTCAGTGGAGAACACCCAACTGAGCACGCTCCTTAATGCCGCGCTGCAGAACTCCACCCAGCTGTCAGTGGAGAACACCCAACTGAGCACGCTCCTCAACGCCGCGTTGCAGAACCCCACCCAGCTGTCAGGCGAGAACACCCAACTGAACACGCTCCTTAATGCCGCGCTGCAGAACCCCACCCAGCTGTCAGGCGAGAACACCCAACTGAACACGCTCCTCAACGCCGCACTGCAGAACTCCACCCAGCTGTCAGGTGAGAACAACCAACTGAGCACGCTCCTGAACGCCGCACTGCAGGATTCCACCCAGCTGTCAGTGGAGAACAACCAACTGAGCACGCTCCTCAACGCCGCGCTGCACAACTCCACCCAGCTGTCAGGCAAGAACACCCAACTGAGCTCGCTCCTGAACGCCGCGCTGCAGAACTCCACCCAGCTGTCAGGCGAGAACACCCAACTGAGCACGCTCCTGAACGCCGCGCTGCAGAACTCCACCCAACTGTCAGTGGAGAACACCCAACTGAGCACACTCCTCAACGCCGCGTTGCAGAAGTCCACCCATTTGTCAATGGAAAACACCCAACTGAGCACGCTCCTGAACACCGCGCTGCAGAACCCCACCCAGCTGTCAGGCGAGAACACCCAACTGAGCACGCTCCTGAACGCCGCGCTGCAGGATTCCACCCAGCTGTCAGGCGAGAACACCCAACTGAGCACGCTCCTGAACGCCGCGCTGCAGAACTCCACCCAGCTGTCAGGCGAGAACAACCAACTGAGCACGCTCCTGAACGGCGCGCTGCAGAAGTCCACCCAGCTGTCAGTGGAGAACAACCAACTGAGCACGCTCCTCAACGCCGCGCTGCAGAACTCCACCCAGCTGTCAGGCGAGAACACCCAACTGAGCACGCTCCTCAACGCCGCGCTGCAGAACTCCACCCAGCTGTCAGGCGAGAACACCCAACTGAGCACGCTCCTTAACGCCGCGCTGCAGAACTCCACCCAGCTGTCAGGCGAGAACACCCAACTGAGCACGCTCCTTAACGCCGCGCTGCAGAACTCCACCCAGCTGTCAGGCGAGAACACCCAACTGAGCACGCTCCTTAACGCCGCGCTGCAGAACTCCACCCAGCTGTCAGTGGAGAACACCCAACTGAGCACGCTCCTTAACGCCACGCTGCACGACTCCACCCAGCTGTCAGTGGAGAACAACCAATTGAGCACGCTCCTCAACGCCGCGCTGCACGACTCCACCCAGCTGTCAGGCGAGAACACCCAACTGAGCACGCTCCTTAACGCCGCTCTGCAGAACTCCACCCAGCTGTCAGTGGAGAACACCAAACTGAGCACGCTCCTTAACGCCACGCTGCACGACTCCACCCAGCTGTCGGTGGAGAACAACCAACTGAGCACGCTCCTTAACGCCACGCTGCAGAACTCCACCCAGCTGTTGGTGGAGAACACCAAACTGAGCACGCTCCTTAATGCCGCGCTGCACGACTCCACCCAGCTGTCAGTGGAGAACAACCAACTGAGCACGTTCCTTAACGCCGCGCTGCAGAACTCCACCCAGCTGTCAGTGGTGAACACCAAACTGAGCACGCTCCTTAACGCCGCGCTGCACAACTCCACCCAGCTGTCAGTGGAGAACACCAAACTGAGCACGCTCCTGAACGCCGCGCTGCAGAACTCCACCCAGCTGTCAGTGGAGAACACCAAACTGAGCACGCTCCTTAACGCCGCGCTGCACGACTCCACCCAGCTGTCAGGCGAGAACACCCAACTGAGCACGCTTAACGCCGCGCTGCAGAACTCCACCCAGCTGTCAGTGGAGAACACCAAACTGAGCACGCTGCTGAACACCGCGCTGCACAACTCCACCCAGCTGTCAGTGGAGAACATCCAACTGAGCACGCTGCTGAACACCGCGCTGCACGACTCCACCCAGCTGGAGGTGAAAAACGAACGCCTGAAGGCCATCCTGTCCTCTGACAAAGCTTCCTTCCTGCAGCGGTTCTGTGACCTGGACACGCTGCAGTGTGAGCGCTGCCCGTCCGGCTGGGTGGAGTACGCCTCCCGCTGCTTCTTCGTGCCCCGTTACACCCAAACCTGGCAGCGCGCACGCAGGGATTGTCTCAGGATGGATAGCTATCTGGCTGTGTCTCTGAATGACGAAGACCAGCGGTTCCTGACAAACTTAACTGTCCAGTTTCAGCAGCTCTACCCTGAGCTCATAGCGGCGTGGATCGGCCTGGAGGATATGGTGAAGGAAGGCAGCTATGTCTGGGTCAATGGCGAAAAACCTCACCCAAATTTCACTTACTGGAGGTCCCGGGAGCCCAATAATTATGTGGCTTCCTGGGACATTGACAAGGCCGGACAGGACTGTGTCGCCTTAGTTGCACCGGATGGTGTCAAGCAGAAGAGCCCCCTAAACACCTGGGACGATGTCGTCTGTCTCGCTGGACGCCACTTCATGTGTGAGACATCTGCTTTAATTTTGGTCTGATTTACAGGAGGACTAGGACAGACCAGGGAGTAATAGCTTTGCAAATCAATGGAGAAAATGGCTTAATAAATGTATTTCTTTATTAGCATGATTTGTTTACTGGTTGTTCTAATTGGTTAATTGGCATCACAATCAGAGTCACATTAATCACCCTGTCCAATAAATGTCCAGGAATTAGACTTGGTGTCACAGTTATCATTAGCATCAAGAAGTTAGCTAGTAGCATGCAATGGACAACATCGATTGACATCAAGTAAATATCACTGCCAAGTCAGCAGACCAAACAACAATCTATAGCCATGTAGAAACAAAAGCTGTCAAATGTCCAAACATTCTGAACAGCCACATTCCCTAGAAAGTTCCAGAGGTCCCTTGATCCTTGTCGTCTGGAATCGGTCGCAGTTGAACCAGATGTGAACCAGGTCGACCCGGTCCTTCACTTTAACCTCGCTGATCAGACGCATCCATCTGCACTGACAATCATCACAACCGAGCGTGCGACCCAACGGAAGATTGTCAGTAGTGTGACGCCACTTCTGTCGGTCTTGGAGGGTATGTAAGTCTCCTTGGATGAATTGTGACCAGAAGTGGTCCGCCATCATCTGACCATGTACACCTGTGGCTGTGAAGCATCCTACCGCCCCATCAACAACATATTTGATGTCACAGTGTGAGACTGAGGTGAGGTAAGTGTTAAGGTAAGTGAGGTGAGGTGAGGTAAGGTAAGTGAGCTAAGGTAAGTGAGGTGAGGTAAGGTAAGTGAGGTAAGGTAAGTCAGGTGAGGTAAGGTAAGTCAGGTGAGGTAAGTGAGGTAAGGTAAGTGAGGTAAGGTTAAGTGAGGTAAGGTAAGTCAGGTGAGGTAAGGTAAGTCAGGTGAGGTAAGTGAGGTAAGGTAAGTGAGGTAAGGTAAGTGAGGTAAGGTAAGTGAGGTGAGGTAAGTCAGGTGAGGTAAGCGAGGTAAGGTAAGTCAGGTGAGGTAAGTGAGGTAAGGTAAGTGAGGTAAGGTAAGTAAGTGAGGTGAGGTAAGTGAGGTAAGGTAAGTCAGGTGAGGTAAGGTAAGTGAGGTGAGGTAAGTAAGTGAGGTAAGGTAAGTGAGGTGAGGTAAGTGAGGTAAGGTAAGTAAGTGAGGTAAGTGAGGTAAGGTAAGTAAGTGAGGTGAGGTAAGTAAGAGGTAAGTGAGGTAAGGTAAGTAAGTGAGGTAAGTGAGGTAAGGTAAGTCAAGTGAGGTAAGGTAAGTAAGTGAGGTAAGGTAAGTAAGTGAGGTGAGGTAAGTAAGTCAGGTGAGGTAAGTGAGGTAAGGTAAGCGAGGTAAGGTAAGTGAGGTGAGGTAAGTCAGGTGAGGTAAGCAAGGTAAGGTAAGTGAGGTGAGGTAAGGTGAGGTGAGGTAAGTGAGGTAAGGTAAGTGAGGTGAGGTAAGGTAAGTGAGGTGAGGTAAGTGAGGTGAGGTAAGTCAGGTGAGGTAAGCGAGGTAAGGTAAGTCAGGTGAGGTAAGCGAGGTAAGGTAAGCGAGGTAAGGTAAGTCAGGTGAGGTAAGCGAGGTAAGGTAAGCGAGGTGAGGTAAGTCAGGTGAGGTAAGCGAGGTAAGGTAAGCGAGGTAAGGTTAAGCGAGGTGAGGTAAGTCAGGTGAGGTAAGCGAGGTAAGGTAAGCGAGGTAAGGTAAGTCAGGTAAGGTAAGTGAGGTAAGGTTAAGTGAGGTAAGGTAAGTCAGGTGAGGTAAGGTAAGTCAGGTGAGGTAAGTGAGGTAAGGTAAGTCAGGTGAGGTAAGTCAGGTAAGGTAAGTGAGGTAAGGTAAGTCAGGTGAGGTAAGTGAGGTAAGGTAAGTCAGGTGAGGTAAGTGAGGTGAGGTAAGTCAGGTAAGGTAAGTGAGGTAAGGTAAGTCAGGTGAGGTAAGTGAGGTAAGTCAGGTGAGGTAAGTGAGGTGAGGTAAGTCAGGTAAGGTAAGTGAGGTAAGGTAAGTCAGGTGAGGTAAGTGAGGTAAGTCAGGTGAGGTAAGTCAGGTGAGGTAAGTGAGGTAAGTCAGGTGAGGTAAGTCAGGTGAGGTAAGTGAGGTAAGTCAGGTGAGGTAAGTGAGGTGAGGTAAGTCAGGTAAGGTAAGTGAGGTAAGGTAAGTCAGGTGAGGTAAGTGAGGTAAGTCAGGTGAGGTAAGTCAGGTGAGGTAAATCAGGGGAGGTAAGTCAGGTAAGTCAGGTGAGGTAAGTGAGGTAAGTCAGGTGAGGTAAATCAGGGGAGGTAAGTCAGGTGAGGTAAGTGAGGTAAGTCAGGTGAGGTAAGTCAGGTGAGGTAAGTCAGGTAAGTCAGGTGAGGTAAGTCAGGTAAGTCAGGTGAGGTAAGTCAGGTCAGGTAAGTGAGGTAAGTCAGGTGAGGTAAGTCAGGTAAGTGAGGTAAGGTAAGTGAGGTAAGGTAAGTCAGGTGAGATAAGTGAGGTAAGTCAGGTGAGATAAGTGAGGTGAGGTAAGTCAGGTAAGTGAGGTAAGGTAAGTGAGGTAAGAGTGGTTTCTCCTTACAGAGAGACGGCCAGCCAACATTTTAATACAGTACACAGTGCTGAGGACCATAACTGTCGCCAGTAATAAACTGAGTTGTTTCACCATGATCCAAAACAGAGAGAAGGTACAAGCCTCTTTCTTGTATGAAATGTACAAGCAGCCAAGTTTCATCCGCAAACCTTTACTAAGGTATTTATAACGAGGAACTGTTTTGATATGAGCACCATTTATAGTGCAAATCTGAAGACTGTTGTAATCTATCTGGACATTAACATATACTGTATTTAGTCTTGTCAGCATTCAAAACCAATTTAAGACTGACCCATCAGGAAACAATAAAGAACAGTCAGTCTTCTAAAGACCCAACAGACATTAATACAAACTGAACAGAAGGACTGGACCTTGATGAACATCACTGTGCAATGAGGATAAATACAGCAGTAACCTGTCTCTCCCCAGACAAAAAGGGCAAGTTAGGTGTTGACCTCTGACCTCGACCCCCTCCTGGCTTCTATGGAGACCAGACTAATCAGATGATTAGCAATTAACTCCTAACCAATCTGACAGAAAACGGAACCAGACACTGACGATTTGTATTGAAATGAACCTTATTATATATGGTATTATCAACCTCAAACATGGATGAAACCGCAGTAACTGCTGTTCGCCACAAGGTGTCACACTGACACTGACACTGGAGCAGCAAACAGACGGTCGGTCCAGATATTCAGTCTGCTCCTCAGTTTGCAGATTTTACTGTAGAATATTAAAAACCACAAAGATCCCTCTGCTGATTCAGCTGCAGTTAGGATTCTGGAGAAAATCTGATTTTATCCCAACAGAACGTCTGAGCCTTCACATCAGTTTGTCTCTTAGGGAAGACGAGCTTCTATGAAAAAGCACAATAAACTCTGTCAGCTGACGGGAAACCTTTAATATACCAAGTCGACTTCCTGATCAAAACATTTACTGACAGGAGTTTTATCTCCAACAGTTCAGTTTGATCAGGAATCTTTTATTTTCTCATTGACGCTGTTGATTTACACATAAATCCTTGTGGACACTTTACATTCCAGGAGGCAGCCGGATGTGAATCGTTGAATGTTTTTCCATTAAAAAGTTTCAGATCTGACAGATTTAGAAGATCTTGGACAATCAAAAGGTTTTCCATGCATAATGACACCAAAAATAACATTTACTACCATAAAATAATATTTCTTACTGTAAAATACATTTATTACCATGAAATATCATTTACTAGCCTACTGCAAAGTACCACACTATAACGCACACTACTGTAAAATAAAACTTCACTACCATGAAGTCACAGTACCACCAAGCGCCACACACACACCCTCTACTGTGTGTGTGTGTGTGTCTTTGGGCGCTGCCTACCCTTTCCTTTCCCATCATGCAGCTCTCTCACCCTTGGGATTCTGGGTACAGAGCGCTACATTGCTCCAGGGCACAAAGGCAGCTCAACATGTGATCTGAGGACCTGCAGGAGGCCAGCAGCCGCTGTTTGATCTCCTGCAGTTTCATTTTATATTTCCAAAGGTTGAAGTCTGGAAAATCTGTCTGATCTGAATCAGGCTTGACGAATCGCAGCGTGTTTCCAGCTCTAGTTTGCTGGATTTTATTGGTTTGTTGTATTTTTCTCAACATCTTCCTCTGTGTTTATATCCTTCAGTGCTCTGATCTGGTTTCCTAGATCCTTTTTCCCACGCCGATCAATAAAGTTTAATCTAATCGAATCCAATCTAACCATATCTAATCTCATTTAAATCTGATCTAAATCTACAGGTCCTGTATTGTGGACCCTGGAACTCCAAAATGTCGATCTTCCTGGACTGGAGGAAAACAGCTGATATTCTGTAATTCTGGAGCTTTTCAGTGACTTTAGAAGAGGTCAAAGGGTCAGGAGGTCACAGGGCTGACAGTACTGCTGCTGTTTTCTAACCGTCTAGCTGCCTGCGGAACAGTGGAAGTGCTTTATATATTAAAAATGTCGCCAGCAAATAAGAACAACTGTAAACACCATGTGACAAACAACGAGGCTGTTCAGGTTCAGATTGTGTTGTTTGTAATGTTCAGGTTGTGTTTGTAATGCTCAGGTTGTGTTTGTAATGTTCAGGTTTGTAATGTTCAGGTCGTGTGTTTGTAATGTTCAGGTTGTGTTTGTAATGTTCAGGTTTGTAATGTTCGGGTTGTGTTTGTAATGTTCAGGTTGTGTGTTTGTAATGTTCAGGTGGTGTTTGTAATGTTCGAGTTGTGTTTGTAATGTTCGGGTGGTGTTTGTAATGTTCGGGTGGTGTTTGTAATGTTCAGGTTGTGTTTGTAATGTTCAGGTTGTGTTTGTAATGTTCGGGTGGTGTTTGTAATGTTCAGGTTGTGTTTGTAATGTTCGGGTGGTGTTTGTAATGTTCAGGTGGTGTTTGTAATGTTCAGGTTGTGTTTGTAATGTTCAGGTTGTGTTTGTAATGTTCAGGTTGTGTTTGTAATGCTCAGGTTGTGTTTGTAATGTTCAGGTTGTGTTTGTAATGCTCAGGTTGTGTTTGTAATGTTCAGGTTTGTAATGTTCAGGTCGTGTGTTTGTAATGTTCAGGTCGTGTGTTTATAATGTTCAGGTTGTGTTTGTAATGTTCAGGTTGTGTTTGTAATGTTCAGGTTGTGTTTGTAATGCTCAGGTTGTGTTTGTAATGTTCAGGTTTGTAATGTTCAGGTCGTGTGTTTGTAATGTTCAGGTCGTGTGTTTATAATGTTCAGGTTGTGTTTGTAATGTTCAGGTTGTGTTTGTAATGTTCAGGTTTGTAATGTTCGGGTTGTGTTTGTAATGTTCAGGTTGTGTGTTTGTAATGTTCAGGTGGTGTTTGTAATGTTCAGGTGGTGTTTATAATGTTCAGGTGGTGTTTATAATGTTCAGGTTGTGTTTGTAATGTTCAGGTTGTGTTTATAATGTTCAGGTTGTGTTTGTAATGTTCAGGTGGTGTTTGTAATGTTCAGGTTGTGTTTGTAATGTTCAGGTTGTGTTTGTAATGTTCGGGTTGTGTTTGTAATGTTCAGGTTGTGTTTGTAATGTTCGGGTGGTGTTTGCAATGTTCAGGTGGTGTTTGTAATGTTCGGGTGGTGTTTGTAATGTTCAGGTTGTGTTTGTAATGTTAGGGTGGTGTTTATAATGTTCAGGTTGTGTTTGTAATGTTCGGGTGGTGTTTATAATGTTCAGGTGGTGTTTGTAATGTTCAGGTTGTGTTTGTAATGTTCAGGTTGTGTTTATAATGTTCAGGTTGTGTTTGTAATGTTCAGGTTGTGTTTGTAATGTTCGGGTGGTGTTTATAATGTTCAGGTGGTGTTTGTAATGTTCAGGTTGTGTTTGTAATGTTCAGGTGGTGTTTGTAATGTTCAGGTGGTGTTTATAATGTTCGGGTTGTGTTTGTAATGTTCAGGTTGTGTTTGTAATGTTCAGGTCGTGTTTGTAATGTTCGGGTTGTGTTTGTAATGTTCGGGTTGTGTTTGTAATGTTCAGGTGGTGTTTATAATGTTCAGGTTGTGTTTGTAATGTTCAGGTGGTGTTTATAATGTTCAGGTTGTGTTTGTAATGTTCAGGTGGTGTTTGTAATGTTCAGGTGGTTTTTGTAATGTTCAGGTCGTGTTTGTAATGTTCAGGTCGTGTTTGTAATGTTCAGGTGGTGTTTATAATGTTCAGGTCGTGTTTGTAATGTTCAGGTGGTGTTTATAATGTTCAGGTTGTGTTTGTAATGTTCAGGTCGTGTTTATAATGTTCAGGTCGTGTTTGTAATGTTCAGGTGGTGTTTATAATGTTCAGATTGTATTTGTAATGTTCAGGTTGTGTTTGTAATGTTCAGGTGGTGTTTGTAATGTTCAGGTGGTGTTTGTAATGTTCAGGTGGTTTTTGTAATGTTCAGGTTGTGTTTGTAATTTTCAGGTGGTGTTTATAATGTTCAGATGGTTTTTATAATGTTCAGGTTGTGTTTGTAATGTTCGGGTGGTGTTTGTAATGTTCAGATGGTTTTTATAATGTTCAGGTTGTGTTTGTAATGTTCGGGTTGTGTTTATAATGTTCAGGTTGTGTTTGTAATGTTCGGGTGGTGTTTATAATGTTCAGGTGGTGTTTGTAATGTTCAGGTGGTGTTTGTAATGTTCAGGTGGTGTTTGTAATGTTCGGGTGGTGTTTATAATGTTCAGATGGTTTTTATAATGTTCAGGTTGTGTTTGTAATGTTCGGGTGGTGTTTGTAATGTTCGGGTGGTGTTTATAATGTTCAGGTTGTGTTTGTAATGTTCGGGTGGTGTTTATAATGTTCAGGTTGTGTTTGTAATGTTCGGGTTGTGTTTGTAATGTTCGGGTTGTGTTTATAATGTTCAGGTTGTGTTTGTAATGTTCGGGTGGTGTTTATAATGTTCAGGTTGTGTTTGTAATGTTCGGGTGGTGTTTATAATGTTCAGGTTGTGTTTGTAATGTTCGGGTTGTGTTTGTAATGTTCGGGTTGTGTTTATAATGTTCAGGTTGTGTTTGTAATGTTCGGGTGGTGTTTATAATGTTCAGGTGGTGTTTATAATGTTCGGGTTGTGTTTATAATGTTCAGGTCGTGTTTGTAATGTTCAGGTGGTGTTTATAATGTTCGGGTGGTGTTTGTAATGTTCAGGTCGTGTTTGTAATGTTCAGGTGGTGTTTATAATGTTCAGGTCGTGTTTGTAATGTTCGGGTGGTGTTTGTAATGTTCAGGTGGTGTTTGTAATGTTCAGGTCGTGTTTGTAATGTTCAGGTCGTGTTTGTAATGTTCAGGTCGTGTTTGTAATGTTCAGGTCGTGTTTGTAATGTTCAGGTCGTGTTTGTAATGTTCAGGTGGTGTTTGTAATGTTCAGGTGGTGTTTATAATGTTCAGGTCGTGTTTGTAATGTTCAGGTCGTGTTTGTAATGTTCAGGTCGTGTTTGTAATGTTCAGGTGGTGTTTATAATGTTCAGGTCGTGTTTGTAATGTTCGGGTGGTGTTTGTAATGTTCAGGTTGTGTTTATAATGTTCAGGTTGTGTTTATAATGTTCGGGTTGTGTTTGTAATGTTCGGGTTGTGTTTATAATGTTCAGGTCGTGTTTGTAATGTTCAGGTGGTGTTTATAATGTTCAGGTCGTGTTTGTAATGTTCGGGTGGTGTTTATAATGTTCGGGTTGTGTTTGTAATGTTCAGGTTGTGTTTGTAATGTTCAGGTCGTGTTTGTAATGTTCGGGTTGTGTTTGTAATGTTCGGGTTGTGTTTGTAATGTTCAGGTGGTGTTTATAATGTTCAGGTTGTGTTTGTAATGTTCAGGTGGTGTTTATAATGTTCAGGTTGTGTTTGTAATGTTCAGGTGGTGTTTGTAATGTTCAGGTGGTTTTTGTAATGTTCAGGTCGTGTTTGTAATGTTCAGGTCGTGTTTGTAATGTTCAGGTGGTGTTTATAATGTTCAGGTCGTGTTTGTAATGTTCAGGTGGTGTTTATAATGTTCAGGTTGTGTTTGTAATGTTCAGGTTGTGTTTGTAATGTTCAGGTCGTGTTTATAATGTTCAGGTCGTGTTTGTAATGTTCAGGTGGTGTTTATAATGTTCAGATTGTATTTGTAATGTTCAGGTTGTGTTTGTAATGTTCAGGTGGTGTTTGTAATGTTCAGGTGGTGTTTGTAATGTTCAGGTGGTTTTTGTAATGTTCAGGTTGTGTTTGTAATTTTCAGGTGGTGTTTATAATGTTCAGATGGTTTTTATAATGTTCAGGTTGTGTTTGTAATGTTCGGGTGGTGTTTGTAATGTTCAGATGGTTTTTATAATGTTCAGGTTGTGTTTGTAATGTTCGGGTGGTGTTTGTAATGTTCAGATGGTTTTTATAATGTTCAGGTTGTGTTTGTAATGTTCGGGTGGTGTTTATAATGTTCAGATGGTTTTTATAATGTTCAGGTTGTGTTTGTAATGTTCGGGTGGTGTTTGTAATGTTCGGGTGGTGTTTATAATGTTCAGGTTGTGTTTGTAATGTTCGGGTGGTGTTTATAATGTTCAGGTTGTGTTTGTAATGTTCGGGTTGTGTTTGTAATGTTCGGGTTGTGTTTATAATGTTCAGGTTGTGTTTGTAATGTTCGGGTGGTGTTTATAATGTTCAGGTTGTGTTTGTAATGTTCGGGTGGTGTTTATAATGTTCAGGTTGTGTTTGTAATGTTCGGGTTGTGTTTGTAATGTTCGGGTTGTGTTTATAATGTTCAGGTTGTGTTTGTAATGTTCGGGTGGTGTTTATAATGTTCAGGTGGTGTTTATAATGTTCGGGTTGTGTTTGTAATGTTCGGGTTGTGTTTATAATGTTCAGGTCGTGTTTGTAATGTTCAGGTGGTGTTTATAATGTTCAGGTCGTGTTTGTAATGTTCAGGTCGTGTTTGTAATGTTCAGGTGGTGTTTATAATGTTCAGGTCGTGTTTGTAATGTTCGGGTGGTGTTTGTAATGTTCAGGTGGTGTTTGTAATGTTCAGGTCGTGTTTGTAATGTTCAGGTCGTGTTTGTAATGTTCAGGTCGTGTTTGTAATGTTCAGGTGGTGTTTATAATGTTCAGGTCGTGTTTGTAATGTTCAGGTCGTGTTTGTAATGTTCAGGTCGTGTTTGTAATGTTCAGGTGGTGTTTATAATGTTCAGGTCGTGTTTGTAATGTTCGGGTGGTGTTTGTAATGTTCAGGTTGTGTTTATAATGTTCAGGTTGTGTTTATAATGTTCGGGTTGTGTTTGTAATGTTCGGGTTGTGTTTATAATGTTCAGGTCGTGTTTGTAATGTTCAGGTGGTGTTTATAATGTTCAGGTCGTGTTTGTAATGTTCGGGTGGTGTTTATAATGTTCGGGTTGTGTTTGTAATGTTCGGGTGGTGTTTATAATGTTCAGGTCGTGTTTGTAATGTTCAGGTTGTGTTTGTAATGTTCAGGTGGTTTTTGTAATGTTCAGGTTGTGTTTATAATGTTCAGGTGGTGTTTGTAATGTTCAGGTGGTGTTTATAATGTTCAGGTGGTGTTTATAATGTTCAGGTTGTGTTTGTAATGTTCAGGTTGTGTTTATAATGTTCAGGTGGTGTTTGTAATGTTCAGGTGGTGTTTATAATGTTCAGGTCGTGTTTGTAATGTTCGGGTGGTGTTTGTAATGTTCAGGTTGTGTTTATAATGTTCAGGTGGTGTTTGTAATGTTCAGGTGGTGTTTATAATGTTCAGGTTGTGTTTGTAATGTTCAGGTGGTGTTTGTAATGTTCAGGTGGTGTTTGTAATGTTCAGGTGGTGTTTGTAATGTTCAGGTTGTGTTTGTAATGTTCAGGTTGTGGATGCGGATCAGTCTCAGTAAGGCTCCTCTGGGTTTTCCAGGTTATTCGACGGCGGTCAGAACTGAACGCAGCTGAAGCTCAGTGTTCAGTGTTCAGTGTTCAGTGTTCAGGGTTTAAAACGTTACTCATGTTATCAGCAGGCTGTGATCAGGTTTGTGTGTCAGTGGGAATCTGATTGGATTATATATTTTTTTACTTATAAAATATTTGGTCCCTGAATGATTTCAAATTGATTGACTAGCTTACTCATCAATAATAAATGCAACAAGACGGTTCCTGCCGTGTCACGCAGGCCAGCGAGCGCTGGGAATCATTTTTTGTCATTTGTTTTTTCCTCTAATAACTTTTCCTAAAAATGCAAACTGCAAAGCATAATGTGGTTTTGTAAATAATGTGGAGCTGGAAAAGGAGATATTTGAGTTCCGTGGCTGCGGTCCGGTCACGTGACACCGGGCCGGTCACGTGACACCGGGCAGGTCACGTGACACCGGGCAGGTCACGTGACACCGGGCAGCGAGTCGCTCTCCTCCTTGTGCTTCTGTTTTGCTGTTGAATTGTGTTTTTATTTCATGAAGACAATGTTATTATTGTTATTATCGTTAAATCGTTTCATTTTTCTGGTGACGGTACAAACTGTTTCCTGCTCAGTGAAACGCCGCCTCATCACAAATTCAA
>NC_136007.1:796044-803544 GCF_048128805.1 Centroberyx gerrardi | reverse complement strand
GTCCACAATTAGTACATTTTTTGTTATTACTAGTGTTCATTTCTGCTATCTCACCTACAATCGCGTCTATCATTCAGTACGATAGACAGACTTTACTCTTTCATCGAGATCGACAACAACAAACATGGCGGACGACCACGACCTGCTACCTGTGTTGTTACCTGGGAAACGGCACAGGACGGGCAGGAGGGGGAAAAGAGCCGGACCGCTAGTCAGGCTGAGGAAGCGTGAGAACCGGCCTCCTCTCCCGAGCTTCTGCCGAACGTCCAGTCACTGGACAACAAACTGGATGAACTTCGGAGCAGGTTGGCTTTTCAACGGGACTTTAAGAACTGGAACATTATGGTTTTCACAGAGACTTGGCTGGACCCCTCGATCCCCGACGCCGCCGTTGTCCCAGAGGGGCGCGGCATTCACAGACAGGACCGTGATCATGAAGCGTCTGCTTTATGATCAACAACTTATGGTGTTCTGATGTGGAGATTATCTCAAAAGGATGTTCTCCAAACTTGGAATACCTTATGATCAGATGTCGCCCCTCTGTGTGGTTGTTCTCATGGTTGTTTACATGCTGACACTACGCACGCACAGGAAGAGCTGTATAGGACTGTACAGGTGAGAAAGTACCTATCCTGAGGCTACTTTTATCATCGCTGGTGATTTTAATAGTGTAAATCTGAGAAAAGTGCTGCCTGGATACCATCAACATGTACGCTTTCCTCCACGAGGTGGAACCACGCCGGTCCATGTGTACTCTCCGTTCCGGGACGGTTACAAAGCCCCAACCCCCCTTCGCCAAATCGGATCACATATCGATCCTACTGTCTCGGCCTGTACCGAGGAGCATTCAGCGATGGACCGACCGGTCCGATGACGCTCTCCGGGCCTGTTCTGACTAACTGGTCTGCTGAACCGTCTGCATCTCTACTAGATGAACTGAATGCGTTCTATGCAGCTTTGAGGTCAGTCCTCCAGCTGTGGAAACACTATCAGACCAGAGTTCTGCCCACTGGAACTATCTAGTGCAGATGTGTGCAAGTCTCTAAAAAGGATTAATACAAAAAAAAATAATAATAAAAAATAAAAGGCACCTGGGCCTGACGGTATCCCCGGCCGCGCCCGCAAGGTCTGTGGAGACCAGCTAGCTAATGTTTTCACAGACATTTTCAATCTCGCCGTGCGTCAGACCACAGTGCCCACGTGTTTCAGAAAGACCGCCACAGTCCCCAAGTCACCTGCCTACACGCCTGCCGCCCTGTAGCACTTACACTGATCATCATGAAGTGCCTTCAGCGGCTCGTCAAAGCCTCCATCACCTCATCCTGCCCGACACCCTGGACCCTCTGCAGTTTGCCTACAGACCAAACAGATCAACTGATGATGTCATCGCCCTCACCCTCCACACTGCCCTCTCCCACCTGGACCAGAGTGTGGGACTGCTGTTCAGTTCAGTTGCCCTCTAAACTGGTCACGAAACTCAGGGATCTAGATCTCAACTCCACACTGTGCAGCTGGATCCTGGACCTCCTGACTTCCTGACCCCAGGTGGTCCTCCTCCACTCTGACTCTCAGCACTGGAGCCCCTCAAGGCTGCGTGCTCTCCTGTCTCCCTGCTCACACACCACTGTGTGGCCAAACAGCTCCAACACCATAGTGAAGCTTGCTGACGACACAACCGTCACAGGCCTGATCTCTGATAAAGACGAGACCCTGACCCTAACCCTAGCCTACAGAGACGAGGCGGGACAGCACGGTGTCAGGAAAACAACCTCCACCTCAACAAGCAAGACTAAGGAGCCGATAGTGGACTACAGGAGCAGCTGGGGGAGGACACCCCCTCTCCACATCGACGGGCCGCAGCGGAGAGAGTCAGCAGCTTCAGGTTCCTCAGAGTGAACGTCAGCGAGGACCTGACCTGGACCCGGCACACCAGGCGGCGGCTCTCCTTCCTACGCAGGCTGAGGAGGTTCTGCACGGACAGCAGGATCCTCTGTGACTTCAGATCCATCCAGAGGATCCTGACTGGCTGCAGCACAGCCTGGTGTGGCAGCTGCAGACAGAGGAGAGGGTGGTGAAAACACCGCAGCACATCACCAGGTCTGAGCCTCCAGCCTGCAGGACCTCTACACCCAGAGGTGGAGGAAGAAGGTCCTCTACACCCAGAGGTGGAGGAAGAAGGACCTCTACACCCGGAGGTGGAGGAAGAAGGTCCTCTACACTCGGAGGTGGAGGAAGAAGGTCCTCTACACCCGGAGGTGGAGGAAGAAGGAGCTCTACACCCGGAGGTGGAGGAAGAAGGAGCTCTACACTCGGAGGTGGAAGAAGAAGGTCCTCTACACCCGGAGGTGCAGGAAGAAGGAGCTCTACACCCGGAGGTGGAGGAAGAAGGAGCTCTACACTCGGAGGTGGAGGAAGAAGGAGCTCTACACCCGGAGGTGCAGGAAGAAGGAGCTCTACACCCGGAGGTGGAGGAAGAAGGTCTTCTACACCCGGAGGTGGAGGAAGAAGGACCTCTACACCCGGAGGTGGAGGAAGAAGGAGCTCTACACTCGGAGGTGCAGGAAGAAGGTCCTCTACACCCCGGAGGTGCAGGAAGAAGGAGCTCTACACCCGGAGGTGGAGGAAGAAGGTCTTCTACACCCGGAGGTGGAGGAAGAAGGACCTCTACACCCGGAGGTGGAGGAAGAAGGAGCTCTACACCCGGAGGTGGAGGAAGAAGGTCTTCTACACCCGGAGGTGGAGGAAGAAGGAGCTCTACACCCGGAGGTGGAGGAAGAAGGAGCTCTACACCCGGAGGTGGAGGTGGAGGAAGAAGGACCTCTACACCCGGAGGTGGAGGAAGAAGGAGCTCTACACCCGGAGGTGGAGGAAGAAGGTCCTCTACACCCGGAGGTGGAGGAAGAAGGAGCTCTACACTCAGAGGTGGAGGAAGAAGGTCCTCTACACCCGGAGGTGGAGGAAGAAGGAGCTCTACACTCAGAGGTGGAGGAAGAAGGTCCTCTACACTCAGAGGTGGAGGAAGAAGGACCTGAACATTATTAAAGATCACAGCCCCAGACTGTTTGAACTGCTACCATCTGGCAAACAGAAGCGTCCGGACAGCTTCTACCCCCGGGCCGTAAGACTTTTGAACACTTGAACCCCCCACCCCCACCCCAGAAACACACACACACACACACACACACACACACACACACACACACACACACACACACACACACACACACATGCCCACGGCACTTTACTTCTCAACTTCATTCCATTTCATACGTCCTTACATTTTGAAAAGTGTACATATCATACATATTTCTATTTTATTGTATTTCATTATTTTATTATACTCTGTCACTTTATATTTTCTATTACTTCTTATTGATGGTCACTTTACCATTTTGCACTGGATTTGTTTACTTGTTTACATTGTTGTGGCGAGCTCTAGGCTCAAAAATTTCATAGCTAGCACTGTCTGCTTCTCGCTGTTTTGTTTTGCTCATGACAACAAAGAACCTTGAACCTTGTTCTTCTATTTCCTGTTGTTGTCGTTTTTGTTGTTTTCCAAAGTTTCTTTAAGTTTCGTCTCTTTCTCGACTTTTCGCTGTTTGTTTCCAGCAGCTGGACGTTCAAACATGGCCGCCGACGACTTCCTGTCTGAAAGCAGCTGCTATCAGATACATGACATCAGATTTTCTGTCGCCTAACGGAACCATTAACAGAATGTAAGTATCAATATTAACCTGATCAAGATATATTGATGGTTAAATTGAGAGACAGAGCAACCTGACAAGAGAGAAAAAAGAAACATATGGAGGTTTTCAAAGCTGTCTGTCGCTATGGTTACCCTTTAAAAAGACAGGAAGAGAAAAAAGAAGAGAAAAGAAAAGAGAGAGGTGTCAATTGTAAAATGCCAAAGTGGTCGTTAGTCAAATGTCAATTAGAGGAGAGGAGGAGAGAGTAGAGGAGGAGGAAAGGAGAAGTGGAGAGGAGGAGGGGAGAGGAGGGGAGGAGAGGAAGAGAGGAGAGGAGGAGGAAGAGAGGAGGAGGAAAGGAGAGAAGTGGAGAGGAGGAGGGGAGAGGAGGGGAGGAGAGGAGGACGGGAGAGAAGTGGAGAGGAGGAGGGGAGAGGAGGGGAGGAGAGAGTAGAGGAGGAGGAAGAGAGGAGGAAAGGAGAGAAGTGGAGAGGAGGAGGGGAGGAGAGGAGGACGGGAGAGAAGTGGAGAGGAGGAAGAGAAGAGAGGAGAGAGGAGGAGAGGAAGAGGAGAGAGGAGGAGAGGAGGAGGAAGAGGAGAGGAGAGAGGAGAGGAGGAGGAAGAGAGGAGAGGAGAGGAGGAAGAGAGGAGAGAGGAGAGGAAGAGGAGAGGAAGAGGAGAGAGGAGGAGAGGAGGAGGAAGAGGAGAGGAGAGAGGAGAGGAGGAGGAAGAGAGGAGAGGAGAGGAGGAAGAGAGGAGAGGAGAGAGGAGAGGAAGAGGAGAGGAAGAGAGGAGAGGAGAGAGGAGGAGAGGGAGAGAGGAAGAGGAGAGAGGAGGAGGAGGAAGAGAGGAGAGGAGAGGAGGAAGAGAGGAGAGGAGAGAGGAGAGGAAGAGGAGGAAGAGAGGAGAGGAGGAGGAGAGGAAGAGGAGAGGAGGAGGAAGAGAGGAGAGGAGGAGGAGGGGAAGAGAGGAGAGGAGAGAGGAGGAGAGGAGAGGAGAGAGGAGGAGAGGAAGACAGAGGAAGAGAGGAGAGGAGAGAGGAGAGGAGAGGAGGAGGAGAGGAAGAGAGGAGAGGAGGAGGAAGAGAGGAGAGGAGTTGCAGCACGACGAATGGTTTCAAAATGTCAGTCACAAAAACGATGGGATATCAGACACACTGAAGTGTCAGATGTGACAAATGTCAGATTAGCATACAGCAGACTGCGGGTGGTCACACACACACACACACACACACACCACACACACACACACACACACACACACACGCACACACACACACACACACACACACGCACACACACACACGCACACACACACACGCACACACACACACAGAGAAAACTGCCTTAGAGAGGAAGGCATTTATTTGAAAACGTTGACTGTTGCTCTTTCTTTCTTTGGTTAGCGGCTAAATGCTAAAATCCCACAACTGAACTACCTGAAACATTTAATCATCTTTAACATGGATATGGATCTTTCAAGGTTTACAGACAGACAGACAGGCAGACAGGCAGACAGACAGACAGGCAGGCAGACAGGCAGACAGACAGACAGGCAGACAGACAGACAGACAGGCAGACAGACAGGCAGACAGACAGACAGACAGACAGACAGACAGACAGACAGACAGGCAGACAGACAGACAGACAGACAGACAGACAGACAGGCAGGCAGGCAGGCAGGCAGACAGACAGGCAGGCAGGCAGGCAGGCAGGCAGGCAGACAGACAGGCAGGCAGGCAGGCAGGCAGGCAGGCAGGCAGACAGACAGACAGACAGACAGACAGACAGCAGGCTCATGTGAACATGGTGCCGGAGCAGCGGGGTCAGAGGTCAGTGAGGGACTCTGTACAGGACGTCCCGTGCCCAGAGATCCTTTATACCTTCCAGTATAGCTCTGTTAAACAAATCCTGATGATATGAGGTGTGTGTCACGTGCATTTTGTTGTACTTATTTCTTGATTGTTGGTGATGTTGATGTGGAGCACTTCCTGTTAAACGTCTGTCTTTATTTGTGACGTCCTTTCTGTTGTGGTTGTATTGGTCTGACAGTCGCCACAGACACAGAAGGATAATAAACGAACTAACTAACTAACTCTGTCGGTGTTTCATCAGATCTTTTCCTCCGGTTCTCAACCTTTTCCATTTTAGTCTAAATTATCCACATAAAAAGGCAGCGGAAACAATCGGGTCCCAAAGGATCAGAGAGCTTCAGACAGAACAGGAAACAAAACCTTTATCTGCTGAACTGAACACAGAACCGGGTTCAGCAGCTCAGACGCAGCACGTCTCTCCTCAGGTCATCGAGTCAAATGATCTGCCGCGCTTTCAGAGACACGTCATGTTGTGGCGTGATGCGACTCGGGAGTCTCGGCTCGGGCTTCAGGCTCCAGCTGAAGCTTCGCTGGTGAACGAGGAAACTTCCACAATCGTTCTCCGTCCTCCGGTCTTTTATTTGGACTCGTTTGACGTTACTAAATTTATTAACGTCAAACGAGTCGTGATGAACACAAGAACGGACAAACATGCAGACGGAGCCAAAGTCACGGAGGTCCGGCTCGCTCGTTCCACACCGGTCCGGTCCGGTCCGGTCCGCAGTCAGATTTGATTGGCTGCTCAGCTCACACTACAGGAAGTGAAGATCCAACATGAAGCCGCGCTGCGCAGCGTCTGGACCTGAACCTCTCTGCAGGACTCGTCCTGAAGACCGGTCCTGACCCCAGATCCTGCAGCGTCTCCAGAGGAAAACAGACTTCAGCTTCCATCTTGCTCTGTCTGTCAGTCTGGAGTCCAGCAGCGGAGCTCCAGGAGGTCCAGACAGTTCCTCCCGTCCAGCGGAGCAGCAGGGCGGCGAGCGGCGAGAGAGAAGCTCCGCCTCCTCGCTGAATCCAAAGTCCGGCCCGTCCGGCCCGTCCGGGGCGGCGGACTCTCCGGCCCGCCGCTCCCCCGCACACTCTGCCGCTGAGCCTTCCCACAGTTCACCGCTCTACAGACTCCATGATATAACAGACGCCAGGCCCGTCCCGTCCCATCAGCCCCTTCGCCGCGGCCTCGCAGCCGAAACCATTCGTTTCACGATTAGCTCGTTTACACTTTATAGACTAAATGATTTATCGATTAACTGAGAAATTCAACAATATAAGAATCGATAATGAGTTGCAGCT
Organism: Centroberyx gerrardi; assembly: GCF_048128805.1. Classification (NCBI taxonomy): domain Eukaryota; kingdom Metazoa; phylum Chordata; class Actinopteri; order Beryciformes; family Berycidae; genus Centroberyx; species Centroberyx gerrardi. The sequence continues at coordinate 796,695 of NC_136007.1, read as the reverse complement.
CTGCTCCTGTCTTCAGTCAGTCAGACCAGACATTTGAATTCAGCACTAATGGAAATGTTTAACGACTCACCTGCAACTACAGCTTCATTCATTCATTCATTCATTCATTCATTTCACCAATTCATCCATTAAGTTTAGCGACGAAGCGGCGAGTTCCTCATGTTGCAGACAGAAACTAAAATATGACGGAAAAAGCTGCTCCTCCCTCCATCCTCCGCTCATCACTCCTCCACTGTGATAAATCTCTTTACACCTCCCTCCATCCATCCTGTGTGTCCAGGTGTGTGTGTGTGTGTGTGTGTGTGTGTGTGTGTGTATTCCTGGAGGTTGTTCATGTTATAATTAAAAGCACAGAAAAAAAGAACAGACATATTAAAGAGACAGGAAGAGAGGGAAGGAGGGAGGTCAGAAAGGAGAGAAAGTTACCAGGATAGAGAGATTATCATTTACCAGAGAGAGAGAGAGAGAGAGAGAGAGATGGAGAGAGAGAGGGAGATGGAGAGAGAGAGAGATGGAGAGAGAGGAGAGAGACACAGAGAGAGAGAGAGAGAGAGAGAGGATGGAGAGAGACGGAGAGAGACACAGAGAGAGAGAGAGAGAGAGAGAGGATGGAGAGAGACGGAGAGAGAGAGAGAGATGACTCAGAAAACT
>NC_136007.1:787052-788344 GCF_048128805.1 Centroberyx gerrardi | reverse complement strand
TTGTTATTCTCAGCTGTACTTGATTTGGATGAGAGCGTCTGCTAAATGACTAAAATTTAATGTAAATGTATTATGATATATGATATTATATAGAACAACTGTGACTTATGACAATATTTAGAATATTATTTACTTGTCATAATATTTTTAACAATAGTTGGACTGACTTGGGATATTCTGAATGATATAATCAAGTTAGAAATGTGACTTGTCATTTTAATTAATAATTGGCTTGGGACTGACTGGTTAATACATAAATGAGCAGCTTTACACATTTTTAAGTGGAACTGCATTGTGGGATTGTTTCTTACGTCGTAGATCTTGGTTTACACTTTGATTTGGGAAGTGATCTTACACTTGGAAAGATTGGTGACCACTGACATACAGCAACTGTTGGTGAGGGTGTGATGTCATCACGGTGGGCGTGGTCTCTGCCTGGGAGTTCATGCTATACAGACTGACAAATAAAACCAAACTGGAAAACGTAAGGCATTTCTGTAAAGAGGAGCTGGATATCTAGCAGCTATGCTGTATTTTATTAACGATCCTTAGACAGGCAGTCGACTGAAACAGGCAGAAAGCCTCAGCAGGGAGGTGAGACCTTTAATGTCAGACTGGACTGAACTGAGCACAGTGTGGAACAACTGAACAAAACACACCTGAACTGTGATTTCATGTCAATAATCCACAGTCAGGGTTATTGATTAGTTAATCCTCCCTGTCAGCTGTGTGACGAGTCAGATCAAACCGGCATATCGGGCATCTTTCCATATCTCTGAGAAGTAAAAGGTGTCAAATGAACCATCTATCACAACATTAAAAACACATGGGAGAACTTTGGATGTTTCTGTAGGATCAGAAGTTTCACTTGTGTTTTCCCACTGGGAGACTGTTGGCCTGGAGAGCTAAAACCAAGTCTGTCTGATGGAGCTACAAGGCTTCTGACATCAATTATTCACAATCAATCATCAACATTACCGTCAGGAGCCGGCTGGAGGCGTGGAAAACATTCATGATCTATTTCCCATGTCAGATGCTGCAGATGTTCAGTGTGTTAATGTTTGGCAGGCTGTGCCTCCATCATCCAGACCGGAGTCACTTTGGCTGCGTACACACTGCAACTAAGTACGGTTGTCACTTCTCATTGGAGCTTAATCCTGTTACTTTCACACACAATTCGGTTAATAAGGAGAGTGACAACCGCATTCTACAACCGAACTCACTACCTGAAAATTCAGGTATTGACAACCAAATTTGAGAGCGGATTCAGTTAGTTTGAGTAGTGTGAACCA
>NC_136007.1:779552-782052 GCF_048128805.1 Centroberyx gerrardi | reverse complement strand
GTTTTATCTCATAATGTTAGAACAGTTTTATCTCATGTTAGAACAGTTTTATCTCATGTTAGAACAGTTTTATCTCATGTTAGAACAGTTTTATCTCATGTTAGAACAGTTTTATCTTATGTTAGAACAGTTTTATCTCATGTTAGAACAGTTTTATCTCATAATGTTAGAACAGTTTTATCTCATGTTAGAACAGTTTTATCTCATAATGTTAGAACAGTTTTATCTCATGTTAGAACAGTTTTATCTCATGTTAGAACAGTTTTATCTCATGTTAGAACAGTTTTATCTTATGTTAGAACAGTTTTATCTCATAATGTTAGAACAGTTTTATCTCATTAAGTTAGAACAGTTTTATCTCATAATGTTAGAACAGTTTTATCTCATTAAGTTAGAACAGTTTATCTCGTAATGTTGGAACAGTTTTATCTTGTAATGTTAGAACAGTTTTATCTCATAATGTTAGAACAGTTTATCTCGTAATGTTAGAACAGTTTTATCTTGTAATGTTAGAACAGTTTTATCTCATAATGTTAGAACAGTTTTATCTTGTAATGTTAGAACAGTTTTATCTCATAATGTTAGAACAGTTTTATCTTGTAATGTTAGAACAGTTTTATCTCATGTTAGAACAGTTTTATCTCATAATGTTAGAACAGTTTTATCTCATAATGTTAGAACAGTTTTATCTTGTAATGTTAGAACAGTTTTATCTCATGTTAGAACAGTTTTATCTCATGTTAGAACAGTTTATCTCATGTTAGAACAGTTTATCTCATGTTAGAACAGTTTTATCTCATAATGTTAGAACAGGTCTATCTCATGTTAGAACAGTTTTATCTCATAATGTTAGAACAGTTTTATCTCATAATGTTAGAACAGTTTTATCTTGTAATGTTAGAACAGTTTTATCTCATAATGTTAGAACAGTTTTATCTCATGTTAGAACAGTTTTATCTCATGTTAGAACAGTTTTATCTCATAATGTTAGAACAGGTCTATCTCATAATGTTAGAACAGGTCTATCTCATGTTAGAACAGTTTTATCTCATAATGTTAGAACAGTTTTATCTCATAATGTTAGAACAGGTCTATCTCATGTTAGAACAGTTTTATCTCATGTTAGAACAGTTTTATCTCATAATGTTAGAACAGGTCTATCTCATAATGTTAGAACAGGTCTATCTCATGTTAGAACAGTTTTATCTCATAATGTTAGAACAGTTTTATCTCATAATGTTAGAACAGTTTTATCTCATAATGTTAGAACAGGTTTATCTCATAATGTTAGAACAGTTTTATCTCATAATGTTAGAACAGTTTTATCTCATAATGTTAGAACAGGTTTATCTCATAATGTTAGAACAGGTTTATCTCATAATGTTAAAACAGCTTTGGTTTTGGTTTGATGTTTAGCTCAGTGCGGACGTCACTTTTGTCACAGGAGAGAACTCCAAAATTCATTATATTGTTTAGAAAAATGAAAAATGTACTATTATACTTATTGTTGTAAATGTTATTGTATTTATTTATTGAATACATTCTCTGAAAAATGTTATGATAGAAAGACTGAATATGTATTTTAAATGTTAGATTATATAATATTTGGGATAAAATATTAGAATGTAAAAAATAAACAAAAAGAGAATGCATCCAACACAAACTAAATGGTGTGTGTGTGTGTGTGTGGGGGGGTGGGTGTGTGTGCGTGTGTGTGTGTGTGTGTGTGTGGGGGGGGGGGGGGGGGGGGGTGTGCGTGTGTGTGTGTGTGTGAGTGTGTGTGTGACCTCAGCGACAATATCCGGTGAGGATCATCTAATATGTAAATGAGCTGAGCCCAGGGCGACACCCTCCTCATTAATATTCATGAGCCACTCTAACGAGCCAGGAGCATCGGTCACCATGACAACGGACTGATCAGTCACTGTCTGCAGCTCGCTTACAGGAAACTGCTGCATACTGATACTACACTGTACTGCCATATACTGCAGTACAGGAGCAGTAGTACTACTAGTGTTACCACTGCAGTAGTAAGACTACACTGGTAGTGGCAGCAGTAGCAGTAATTACACTGTTAGTAGAAGTAGTACTACTAATTAAACTGTTAGTAGTAGTACTAGCACCAGTAGTCATTAAACTGTTAGTAGTACTACAGTAGTATTACAGTGTTAGTAGTACTACAGTAGTAGTTACAGTGTTAGTAGTACTACAGTAGTAGTTACAGTGTTAGTAGTACTACAGTAGTATTACAGTGTTAGTAGTACTACAGTAGTAGTTACAGTGTTAGTAGTACTACAGTAGTATTACAGTGTTAGTAGTACTACAGTAGTAGTTACAGTGTTAGTAGTACTACAGTAGTATTACAGTGTTAGTAGTACTACAGTAGTATTACAGTGTTAGTAGTACTACAGTAGTAGTTACAGTGTTAGTAGTACTACAGTAGTATTACAGTGTTAGTAGTACTACAGTAGTAGTTACAGTGTTAGTAGTACTACAGTAG
>NC_136007.1:767052-769552 GCF_048128805.1 Centroberyx gerrardi | reverse complement strand
TTTCTGTCCTCGTGCAGCTTGCTGTGTGTTTAAACCGCAGCTGCTGGATAAGGATCCTTGTTGTAAAATATACAGCACATGGTGACGTCATACAGCTGATATGACAGCTCCGCCCAGGTATAGGTTAGCCTAGCAGCACAGCAGGCTAACGTTAGCTAACGTGAGCTAACGTTAGCCTCAGCCTGCAGCTGAGCGGAACATTAACTGACAGTTGAACCAACCGACCAACCTACAGACACGCGCCGTCGGCTCACGTTACAAACCACAACACAGAACGATACAACGCTTTGATGTTTGTGTATGTTTGGTGTTTCCAGAAGCTAGCATACAAGGCTAACCTTAGCTACTAGCCGTTGTCATTGCTAATGTATTGGCTTGTAGCCACAAGCTAACGAGCAGGCTAACGCCAGCCTCTGTCGCCGTTTTAGACCGAATTAAACCGTTCCGGGAGAACCGGGACTGAACCGTTCTCACCCGGACCAGCAGGACTCCCGACAACCCGGACCGGTTCATCACACATGAGAAAATACAGCGTGTTTCTCTACCTGTGCCCAAAATGACAACGTCAAATTCTGACGGCAGATCCTCGGCAGCCATGTTGTTAGCAGTAACAGACTGAGGTCACGTGACAGGGACGTGATGCCGGGTGCGTTTCAGTTCGTCACCAGGCTGCACGGCTGGGCGGGGCAGGTTCCTGCTCTGCAGCCTGCAACCAGACTGCCTGCTGCACTCTGAGCTCAACATGCACAGCTTACAGTCAACCTGTTCAGTCCAGTTTGGTCCAGTTTAGTCCTGTTCAGTCCAGTTTAGTCCTGTTCAGTCCAGTTTACTCCAGTTTAGTCCTGTTCAGTCCAGTTTAGTCCTGTTCAGTCCTGTTCAGTCCAGTTTAGTCCTGTTCAGTCCTGTTCAGTCCAGTTTAGTCCTGTTCAGTCCAGTTTAGTCCTGTTCAGTCCTGTTCAGTCCAGTTTAGTCCTGTTCAGTCCAGTTTACTCCAGTTTAGTCCAGTTCAGTCCGCTCCTGTCAAACTGTCCCCCACCTGTCTGTCAGGCAGAGGGGCGGGGCCATGGCAGAGGGCGGGGCCATGGCAGAGGGCGGGGCCATGTTGACATTTCCACCTTCCTCCACTGAACGAAGGCGTGAACAACCAGAAGACTTTACTGAGAGTAATCAGATTACTTTCCCAGTGAGCAGTAATCAGATTACATTCTGACCACAGGGACACGGCCGGTAGTTTGGCAGCCAACTTCTTCTTCTCTGGTGCTTTCTGGCACTGCCAAGTCCTCCACACACACACACACACACACACACACACACACATACACACACACACACACACACACACACACAGGGAGTGATATGAAGCCAAAAACTCAGATTGCTTCTCCTTCTTTCTCCTTTATTCATCTTGAAAAGACCAGATGGTTACAAGACACAAACCTCCTCTCCTCTCCTCTCCTCTCCTCTCCTCTCCTCTCCTCTCCTCCTCTCCTTTCCTTTCCTCCTCTCCTCCTTTCCTCTCCTCTCCTCCTTTCCTCTCCCCTCTCCTCCTCTCCTTTCGTCCTCTCCTTTCCTCTCCTGTCCTCTCATCTCTCCTCTCCTCCTCTCCTCTCCCCTCTCCTTTCCTCCTCTTCTCCTTTCCTCTCCTCTCCTCCTTTCCTCTCCTCTCTCCTCCCCTCTCCTCTCTCCTCTCCTCTCCTCTCCTTTCCTCTCCTCCTCTCCTCCTTTCCTCTCCTCTCCTCCTCTCCTCTCCCCTCTCCTTTCCTCTCCTGTCCTCCTCTTATCTTTCCTCCTCTCCTCTTCTTTCCTCTCCTGTCCTCCTCTCATCTCTCCTCTCCTTTCTTCTCCTCTCCTCCTCTTCTTTCCTCTCCTGTTCTCCTCTCCTCTCCTCTCATCTCCTCTCCTCCTCTTCTTTCCTCTCCTCTCCTCCTCTCCTCTCCTCTCCTCTCATCTCCTCTCCTCCTCTTCTTTCCTCTCCTGTCCTCCTCTCCTCTCCTCTCCTCCTCTCCTCTCCTCTCCTCTCCTCTCCTTTCTTCTCCTCTCCTCCTCTTCTTTCCTCTCCTGTCCTCCTCTCCTCTCCTCTTCTCCTCTCCTCTCCTCTCCTCTCCTCTCCTCTCCTCTCATCTCCTCTCCTCCTCTTCTTTCCTCTCCTGTCCTCCTCTCCTCTCCTCTTCTCCTCTCCTCTCCTCTCCTCTCCTCTCATCTCCTCTCCTCCTCTTCTTTCCTCTCCTGTCCTCCTCTCATCTCTCCTCCTCTCGTCTCCTCTCCTCTTTCCTCTCCTCCTCTTCTTTCCTCTCCTGTCCTCCTCTCATCTCTCCTCTCCTCCTCTCCTCTTATTTTTCTGGATCTCCTCCAATTGTTTTTATCGTCTGTTAAAAGCAAAAAAAATCTTTTGGTTTTAGGAAGGAACAAAAAAACTACAGAATAACCAACACACACACACACACACACACACACACACACACACACACACACACACACACACACAGCCTAAGTGTTTGAC
>NC_136007.1:747052-762052 GCF_048128805.1 Centroberyx gerrardi | reverse complement strand
GCTTGTGATTTGGACCAATTGTTGCATTCGGTGTCGTGGGAACTGATGTCATCGCAGCGCGCATTCATTTCAATTTCTCCCACAGCGCAGCAGAGGGCGTCATCAGGCTAATTCAGGTCAGTCAGCCAGTCAGTCAGTCAGACAGACAGTCAGTCAGTCAGTCAGTCAGTCAGACAGACAGTCAGTCAGTCAGTCAGACAGACAGTCAGACAGTCAGTCAGTCAGTCAGACAGACAGTCAGTCAGTCAGTCAGACAGACAGTCAGACAGTCAGTCAGTCAGACAGTCAGTCAGACAGTCAGTCAGTCAGTCAGACAGTCAGTCAGTCAGACAGTCAGTCAGACAGTCAGTCAGTCAGTCAGACAGTCAGTCAGTCAGTCAGTCAGTCAGTCAGTCAGTCAGACAGTCAGACAGTCAGTCAGTCAGTCAGTCAGTCAGACAGTCAGTCAGTCAGTCAGACAGTCAGACAGTCAGTCAGACAGACAGTCAGTCAGACAGTCAGTCAGACAGTCAGTCAGTCAGTCAGTCAGACAGTCAGTCAGACAGTCAGTCAGTCAGACAGACAGTCAGACAGACAGTCAGTCAGTCAGACAGTCAGACAGTCAGTCAGACAGTCAGTCAGTCAGTCAGTCAGACAGTCAGTCAGACAGACAGTCAGACAGTCAGTCAGTCAGACAGTCAGTCAGACAGACAGTCAGTCAGTCAGACAGACAGTCAGTCAGACAGACAGTCAGACAGTCAGTCAGTCAGTCAGTCAGTCAGACAGACAGTCAGTCAGTCAGACAGACAGTCAGACAGACAGTCAGTCAGTCAGTCAGACAGTCAGTCAGTCAGTCAGTCAGTCAGACAGTCAGTCAGACAGACAGTCAGTCAGTCAGACAGACAGTCAGACAGACAGTCAGACAGTCAGTCAGACAGTCAGTCAGTCAGTCAGTCAGACAGTCAGACAGACAGTCAGACAGTCAGTCAGACAGTCAGTCAGTCAGTCAGTCAGACAGTCAGTCAGACAGTCAGTCAGACAGACAGTCAGACAGACAGTCAGACAGTCAGTCAGACAGACAGTCAGACAGACAGTCAGACAGTCAGTCAGACAGTCAGTCAGTCAGTCAGTCAGACAGTCAGTCAGACAGTCAGTCAGACAGTCAGTCAGTCAGTCAGTCAGACAGTCAGTCAGACAGACAGTCAGACAGTCAGTCAGTCAGTCAGTCAGTCAGACAGACAGTCAGTCAGTCAGACAGACAGTCAGACAGACAGTCAGTCAGTCAGTCAGTCAGACAGACAGACAGTCAGCTACTTTCACCCCCCCACCCCACATCTGATTAGCACACTAGCTAACATATTTAGATTAGCTAGCGTTAGCATGTTCACATTAACATCACCTGCTGCAGTTTGTTTGGAGTGAAGAGATGAAAGTTTGAAAACCAGCAGTCACTCTGTTCTGTTAGTTCAGTTTTTCCTCATTCAGATTAACATAGAGTTATTAATTAAGGTTCTTATTAACGTTATGAACGTTCTTATTAACGTTATAAACGTTCTTATTAATGTTATGAACGTTCTTATTAACGTTATAAACGTTCTTATTAACGTTATAAACGTTCTTATTAACGTTATGAATGTTCTTTTTAACGTTATGAACGTTCTTATTAATGTTATGAACGTTCTTTTTAACGTTATGAACGTTCTTATTAACGTTATAAACGTTCTTATTAACGTTATAAACGTTCTTATTAACGTTATGAATGTTCTTTTTAACGTTATGAACGTTCTTATTAACGTTATGAACGTTCTTATTAACGTTATAAACGTTCTTATTAACGTTATGAACGTTCTTATTAACGTTATGAACGTTCTTAACATGCTGTGAGAGTCGGCCCTCTGAACCAGACAGCAGCTCAGTCTGACTGCCTCATCACTCATCAATACATAATGTATGAAACAGATCCAATATTAAACATTATGCATATAACTTTATTAACAGGATGAAAACAAGACAGGAGGAGGGAACATGAATAATTCACAACTACAGGAAGTGAAACATTTGGCTCCACAGAGGGATTCAAACCGACAACCTGACAGTCCCAGAGATACCTGTCTGTCCAAACCCTCTCTCTCTCTCTCTCTCTCTGTCTCTCTGTCTCTCTCTCTCTCTCTCTCTGTCTCTCTCTCTCTCTCTGTGTCTCTCTGTCTCTCTCTCTGTCTGTCTCTCTGTCTCTCTCTCTACTGTACTCCATCAGAAGGCGGGTCTGGACTGTCACACAGACAGTAGCAGGTAGTTTATGAGTTCATTATCGCCTCGTTAGTCACACTAACACACTAATTAAGACCTGGACTTACTAATACAAACTGTTCACTAATACACAGATAGATAGATAGATAGATAGATAGATAGATAGATAGATAGATAGATAGATAGATAGATAGATGTTAATGATATTCAGGTATTTTCCTGCTGACATTTAATCTGCTGTTCTTCTCTAAAGGTTAACGCTTTTAATTTGACACCGCGCTTTTAATTTGAAGCTCAGCTGATGTATGAGGCTGAAACCTCTCATCTCCAGCATGGCTGTAATTATTTCCCACTGTACTCTGATAAACTGTGTTAGTGCAGAGCGACGCTCCGCCTGTCTCCGCCTGTCTCCGCCTGTCCGGACAGACGGGAGGTTCGACCGGCTGATCGTCTCCGTTCGGCCAATCAGAGGCCTTCCTGCGAGCGGAGACAGGCGGGCTCTCAGGACCGCAGGACAGAGGCAACAGAGAAAGTTCCACAGTCTGTTTCCTCGTTATGAGCAAAGCATTCTGGGTATGTTTTCTCCACAGAACTTGAATGGATGGAACGGTCTCTCTGTGGTATTTTGGCGTCTATGGTTAGTTTCTGTGGTTTTCTCCTTCCTGTCCTTCAGCTCCGCCCACCATGATGACATCACAAAACACCCCAACAGACTGAAATCTGTCTGGAATCAGAAAACTAGCAGGGGATTATTAGTTTTAGGTTGTAATCAATAATCAATAATCAGTAATCAATAATCAGTAATCTTTACAACTCACAACCCCAACCTTTAATGGAATTATAGGTCTAATCAAAGGAATTATTCAATATTAAATATGATACAGACAGCGAAACTGAACAGACAGAAGAAGCTAAATCAAGTTTCAATATTTTTAGTTTAGTTGAAGTGACATTGTTTAATTTCTTTAAACTTTAAACAATCTGAAAATTCAACTTCAGAGGTTTTCAAATTTTGATTTGATCTGTCTGCCTGTCTGTCTGTCTGTCTGTCTGTCTGTCTGCCTGTCTGTCTGTCTGTCTGTCTGTCTGTCTGTCTGTCTGTCTGTCTGTCTGTCTGCCTGCCTGTCTGTCTGTCTGCCTGTCTGTCTGTCTGTCTGCCTGTCTGTCTGTCTGTCTGCCTGTCTGTCTGTCTGTCGGCCTGTCTGTCTGTCTGCCTGTCTGTCTCTCTGTCTGTCTGTCTGTCTGTCTGCCTGTCTGTCTGTCTGTCTGTCTGTCTGCCTGTCTGTCTCTCTGCCTGTCTCTCTGTCTGTCTGTCTGTCTGCCTGTCTGTCTGTCTGTCTGCCTGTCTGTCTGTCTGCCTGTCTGTCTCTCTGTCTGTCTGTCTGTCTGTCTGCCTGTCTGTCTGTCTGTCTGTCTGTCTGCCTGTCTGTCTCTCTGCCTGTCTCTCTGTCTGCCTGTCTGTCTGTCTGTCTGCCTGTCTGTCTGCCTGTCTGTCTGCCTGTCTGTCTCTCTGCCTGTCTCTCTGTCTGCCTGTCTGTCTGTCTGTCTGCCTGTCTGTCTGCCTGTCTGTCTGTCTGAGTTTGATTCCCAGCAGATTTGTGTTGTTTATCATCATGTAAATTCATAATTAAACAACATATTCTGTCTTTAATGATTAATTGTCATTTTTACATGTTTTATGTTGGATGTTGGTTTAACTGATAAAACTGTTGACTCTGTTAGTTTCCTTTCTTTTCAGCTGTCAATCAATCATCTGTCAAAACTAGTCCCTCCCCCTCGCTCCAGACGCCCCGCCCTCGGACACACCTCCTATGCCAATAGGAGGCTCGTCCGTGCGCTGTCCCTTCTCCTGATTGGCTGAAGCCGGCTGTCAGTCAAAACTCAGAGGGTGGAGGGAGACCGGAGCACGAGGGAGAGAGAGAGAGATGTAGAGCGGTAGAGAGACATAGAGGGACAGACGGATGGAGGCAGAGAGAGAGAGAGACCAGCAGAGAGAGAGAGAGCGGTAGAGAGACAGACGGATAGAGGCAGAGAGAGAGAGAGCGGAGTCTCGGCAGACGGACGGAGAGCTGAGAGAGACGGAGCGGCAAGAGCGACAAAACAAAACAAAACAAAGAAGAAAAGAGAGGAGAAGAAAGGAGAAGAAGAGAAAGTGTTGTGCAGTTCCCTCTCTCCTCTCCTGCAGCATGGCGGGCTCCTCCAACCCTCTGTCCCGGACCTCCACCCCCCCCACCGACCCTCTGTTCCACTCCGACCCGCCTTACAGCGCTCCCAACCCGGCCGGCTCCCCGCGCCTCCCCGCCGCTCGTCTCGGAGCTTTCCTGGGCGGCGGGAGCGGCGCGAGCGGCGCGAGCGGCAGGATCCCGGTCAACGCGAACGGGACGAGCGGCGGGCCGGGCGGCGCTCCGCACACCGACTGTAAGATGGTGGAGCTGCACGGCGTCAAGGTGGCGTCGTTCACGGTGAACGGCGCCGAGCTGATCTGCCTGCCGCAGGTGTTCGAGCTGTTCCTGAAGCACCTGGTGGGCGGCCTGCACACCGTGTACACCAAGCTGAAGCGCCTGGACATCTGCCCGGTGGTCTGCACCGTGGAGCAGGTGCGCGTGCTGCGCGGGCTCGGGGCCATCCAGCCCGGGGTCAACCGCTGCAAACTGATCACGAGGACGGACTTCGAGGCGCTGTACCGGGACTGCACTAACGCCAGGTAATAATATAAAAGTATTAAATATTATTAATTATTATAAAATATTATTAGTACGCTGTACCGGGACTGCACTAACGCCAGGTAATAATATAAAAGTATTAAATATTATGAATTATTATAAAATATTATTAGTACGCTGTACCGGGACTGCACTAACGCCAGGTAATAGCCTAATATAGCCTAATATTATTAAATATTATTAAATATTATTATCACGCTGTACCGGAACTGTAATAATTCCAAGTAATAATATAAAATATATAATATAATTAAATTGCCTAATATAAGATTATAAACATTATTATCAACTGACTTTGAGCTGCTTTGTAAGAACTGGTAGGATCTTATAATATTTATTAAATATTATTCATATTATTATCATCAGGAGGACAGACTGAAGCGCTGCAGGACTGTATTAATGACAGGTATTTAATATGAAATATATCTAAAATATTATTAAATATGATCAGCAGGACCGCCTACCTGATGTCACGATAATACATATATGAAATATTATTATTACTTATAATTACTAATTATAACTAATAAGAGGGACGTTGAGGTCTGTAGGGTGAGAATATATATTAAATATTATTTATTTCCATCAGCAGGACGCTGACTCTCAGGATCATATAGGCGAATACTGTGTATATAGAATGTTATGAAATATTGTTAAATATTATTATCACCAGTCTGACTCACTGTATAAGAACTGTACGTAGCCTATATAATATATAATATATGAAATATGAAATATGAATACTCATTAACTGAAGGGAGCTCGAGGTCTGGAGGAATAAAAACAATAAAACAGATTGTATAGAATCATTAATGATCATCAGACAGACTGTGATGTCATTACAGATATGAAATCTATACATATGATCATCTATACAGACTGAACTAATGACGCAATATTCCTGTGTTCCTGTACTCATAATAATTAATGAATAATAATTCCCGCACCTGCTGCTGAGTTTCCCCAAGCGGATCAATAAAGTCTCATCTTATCATATCTTATATACATACATATATAATATGTTTAAATATTATTACTGACCTGCAGGGACTTCAAAGTGTTGTAATATATAATATATGTTATTACATATTATATATATCATATAATATATCATATCAATATATTATTATATATCATATATATTATAACTGCTGCTCTATAGCGGCTGTTTGTTTCCACCATATAAATATATATATGTGTATATATATATATATATATATACATATATATATATATACAATAAATATTATGAGGCATCAGAATCTTTATATGGACTAGAAACATTTATATAATATAATAATAATAATTATTAATAACCAGGCGGGACTTCACTACAGAGACTCTGCAGGTCTGAAATATATACTGAACAGAAATATGAAAATAAGAAAACATGAAAATCAGAAAGCAACATGTGAAGTTAAAATATTTCATTAATTTTCCATAAAAGATTCTTTGTGTCTCCTGTTCATTTCTCTCAGATGATTTTCTGTCTGAACTGAAACGGGTCAAATCAAATCTTGGTTGAAAGTTGCATTTCTGTTTTTGTTCAGTTTATATATGAAATATGTGAAATATTATTACTAATATTATTATTAATATTATTATTGATAAGAAGCAGAGACCTGGAGGGAAGAGACTGAAAGAAAGACTGGAATCTGTTATGAGAATTCATAAATATATTCTCTCTTTCTTTCTTTCTTTCTCTCTTTCTTTCTTTCTTTCTCTCTTTCTTTCTTTCTTTCTTTCTTTCTTTCTTTCTTTCTCTTTCTTTCTTTCTTTCTTTCTTTCTTTCTTTCTTTCTCTCTTTCTTTCTTTCTTTCTTTCTTTCTTTCTTTCTCTGTCTTTCTTTCTTTCTTTCTTTCTCTCTGTCTTTCTTTCTTTCTTTCTCTCTTTCTTTCTCTCTGTCTTTGGATGCAGAGTTACGGTACGGCTCCATGCAGGAATATAATGATAATAATAATAATAATAATAATAATAATAATAATAATAACAAAACTACTACTACTAATTATTATTGTTGTTATATTTGAATTCATTTTGATAAATGTGTGTGTGTGTAATGTGTGTGTGTGTGTGTGTGTGTGTGTTACAGTAACGTGTGTGTGTGTGTTACAGTAACGTGTGTGTGTGTGTGTGTAACGTGTGTGTGTGTGTAACGAGTGTGTGTCTGTTACAGTAACGTGTGTGTGTGTGTGTGTGTAACGTGTGTGTGTGTGTAACGAGTGTGTGTCTGTTACAGTAACGTGTGTGTGTGTGTGTAACGTGTGTGTGTGTGTAACGTGTGTGTGTGTGTTACAGTAACGTGTGTGTGTGTGTGTAACGTGTGTGTGTGTGTAACGAGTGTGTAACGAGTGTGTGTCTGTTACAGTAACGTGTGTGTGTGTGTGTTACAGTAACGTGTGTGTGCATGTGTGTGTGTGTTACAGTAACGTGTGTGTGCATGTGTGTGTGTGTTACAGTAACGTGTGTGTGTGTTACAGTAACGCGTGTGTGTGTGTGTTACAGTAATGTGTGTGTGTGTGTGTGTTACAGTAACGTGTGTGTGTGTTACAGTAACGCGTGTGTGTGTGTTACAGTAATGTGTGTGTGTGTGTGTGTTACAGTAACGTGTGTGTGTGTTACAGTAACGCGTGTGTGTGTGTTACAGTAATGTGTGTGTGTGTGTGTGTTACAGTAATGTGTGTGTGTGTGTGTGTTACAGTAACGTGTGTGTGTGCGTGTGTGTGTGTGTGTTACAGTAACGTGTGTGTGCGTGTGTGTGTGTGTGTTACAGTAATGTGTGTGTGTGTGTGTTACAGTAATGTGTGTGTGTGTGTGTGTTACAGTAACGTGTGTGTGCGTGTGTGTGTGTGTGTGTTACAGTAACGTGTGTGTGTGTGTGTCTATTCATTATTTCAAATAGAAAAGGAGCTCGTTATCTTTTGCAATAAGCAGCTGAAAAGAAATCAGTTTGTAAATAAAAATGTTAGAATTGAAATGTAAATATTATTTTATAATAATATTTTAGTATTTTAATCAGTAAAGCAAAAGACAGATAGACGGCAAACTGATAACTGACTGATTGATTGATTAAGTGTATGACAGGTCCGGTTTCCATGGTGATCCTGATAGAGCCAGGTGGTCTGACCTCTGACCTCTGACCTCTGACCTCTGACCTGCTGCTGACTGAGGTTTAACAGTGAGATGAAGCATGTTGCTGCTGCTCTGACCTCTGACCTCTGACCTCTGACCTCTGACTGTCCTGATCCTTCCTGGTTGTTTCAAACCTCATGTGTGCGTCGCTTTGGAAGAAAGAGTCAAATCACCTGCTGCTCCTCTGATGAAGATTCATCATCATCATCATCATCATCATCATCATCATCATCATCATCACAGAGAGACAGACAGACAGACAGACAGAGAGAGAGAGAGACAGACATATTATATTATATTATATTATATTACATTATATTATATTATATTATATTATATTATATTATATGATATTATATTACATTACATTACATTATATTATATTATATTATATTATATTACATTATATTATATTATATGATATTATATTACATTACATTACATTATATTATATTATATTATATTATATCCATATAAATGCTGTCCAGCAGGTTGTGTGTGTGATCTGTTGAGCAGACGCTTCTCTGCTGTTCAGTTTCTGTTCTCTGACCAGACCTCCAAACCTCCAAACCTCCAAACCTCCAATCCTCCAATCCTCCAGACCTCCAATCCTCCAATCCTCCAGACCTCTAATCCTCCAGACCTCCAATCCTCCAGACCTCCAGACCTCCAGACCACCAATCCTCCAATCCTCCAGACCTCCAATCCTCTAAACCTTCACTCCTTCACTGTAACACTGAGCACAATCTCATCTCATCTCATCACATTCTGTCAGCAGTGAGACCAGCTGAGCATCACAGTCTTCATCAGCTAAGACTTTAATATGTTTTTTTTTTTTTTAAAGATGAGTAAGAAGGTAGGTTAGTTCAAGAAGGGTCCAGGTGTAATCTGAAGTTCAGCTCCTCAGACTCCACACACACACACACACACACACTGCACCACACCTCCACACACACACACACACACACACTGCACCACACCTCCACACACACACACACACACACACACACACACACACACACACACACTGCACCACACCACCACACACACACACACACACACACTGCACCACACCTCCACACACACACGCACACACTGCACCAGACCTCCACACACACACACACACACACACACACTGCACCAGACCTCCACACACACACACACACACACACACACACTGCACCAGACCTCCACACACATACACACACACACACACACACACACTGCACCAGACCTCCACACACACACACACACACACACACACACACACACACTGCACCACACCTCCTCACATGATGCTGCACACGCCGCCTTGTAAACACATTTTGGATTCTTCATGAATGGAACATCGTGTGTTTCTGATCAAACAGAAACCTGTCTGTGTCTCAGCGCTGTGAGACAGGTCACCTGTCTGTGTCTCAGCGCTGTGAGACAGGTCACCTGTCTGTGTCTCAGCGCTGTGAGACAGGTCACCTGTCTGTGTCTCAGCGCTGTGAGACAGGTCACCTGTCTGTGTCTCAGCGCTGTGAGACAGGTCACCTGTCTCTCCCCCAGTGTTTCCTGTCTCTCTCTACCTTCAGCTATGTAGTGAAAAATACCCAAAAATATACTGTATGTATATTTATTAGGGCTGCCCCCTAATAGTCGACCAAACGTTAGTCGATGAGAAGAGTCTTAGTCGACCAAGTTTTCATTGGTCAGTTAGACGCAGAAAAAAAAAAAAAAAAAAAACAACCTCAAACTCCATTCGGGAGCTGTGCCTTGTCGTTAAAAAGTTATTAGACCAGGGTTGCCAACTTGGCTGGTGCTGAGTGTAGGCGTGTGTGTGTGTGTGCGTGTACATATATGTTTGTATAAAAGTTCCTTATGGCTGGTGCTGTATGATGTGTGTGTGTGGGGGGGGGGGGATGGGTGGGTTACAGTCCAGACTTTTTGGAGGCAGAGGAGAGAGAGTTCAGCATCCTGACAGCCTGATGGATGAAGCTGTTGCCCAGGTGGAGCGAGCTCGGAGGCTCCGGTGTCTTCTCCCAGAGGGCAGGAGGCTGAAGAGGCTGTGAGGGACGGGTGAGGTCACTCGAGATGCTGGCTGCTTTGCGGGCCAGGCGGGCCAATGTCCAGGAGGGAGGGGAGGGAGGCGCCCACTATGCGCTGCAGGGTCTCTCGGTCAGGACGCTCTCAGGGGGCCTCGGTAGAAGGAGCACATGATGGGTGCCGGGGCTCTTGCTCTCTTTAACTTTCGGGGGAAGTAAAGGTGCTGCTGGGCTGTCTTGGCCGGTGATGCGGTGTTGTTAGTCCAGGAGAGGTCCTCGGTGAAGTGCACACCCAGAAATTTGGTGCTGCTCACCCGCTCCACAGCAGTACTGTTGACGGTCAGCGGGGGGTGTGGGGTGCGGGCTCTCCGGAAGTCAATAACAATCTCCTTTGTTTTCCCCACATTTAGGGAAAGATTGTTATCTTTGCACCACGTGGCCAGTTGGTTCACCTCATTCCTGTAGTTTGTCTCGTCATTGTTGCCGATGAGACCCACCACAGTTTGATGAAGTGCTTGGTACTGTAACTTGGTGCACAGTCATGGGTCAGCAGGGTGAAGAGCAGGGCCTGAGCACGCATCCTTGGGGCCGTGCTCAGTGTGACGGTGCTCGATGAGTTATTGCCGACCCGTACTGATTGTGGTCTCTCGGTGAGAAAGTCTAGTATCCGGTTACAGAGTGAGGTGTTCAGGCCCAGCGGGTCCAGTTTCCTTATCAGCTGCTGAGGGATGATGGTATTGAACGCTGAACTAAAATCTATGAACAGCATTCTCACATAAGAGCCTTTCGTGTCCAGGTGGGTGAGGGCTAAGTGGAGGGCAGAGGAGATTGCGTCATCAGTGGACCGGTTGGCAGGATATGCAAACTGAAAGGGGTCCAGGGAGGGTGGAAGGTGCATGACTAGTCTCTCAAAGCACTTCATAATGGTGCGACAGGGCAGGATGGGGGTGACTTCTTTGGCACAGGTATGATGGTGGTGGCCTTGAAGCATGTGGGGACAACAGCCTGACTCAAGGAGGTGTTGAAGATGTCCGTGAGGACGTCCTTGAGCTCTTCTGCACAGTCTTTCAACACGCGACCAGGTATGTCGTCCGGACCGGCAGCCTTGTGGGCGTTAATCATGGAGAGTGATTTCTTCACGCTGGCTGAGGAAAGGTAGCCTGGGAAGACCATCCTGATCACGTGACCTCACGTTCTGTTCGCTCCACGGATCAGTCTGGACTTCCGGCCGCCCACATCGATTTCAGTGGGCGGGAGTACTCGCCTTGACAGACAAACTCCTTCAGCCAATCAGCGTAACAAAACATGTGAGGCCATCACGGTGCGCTGTTCAGTGGATACACGGGATAAACACGGTAACGTTAGCAAGGATTAAACAAGCTATGTCTTCTACAGAAGTGAACGATTTTTGCCGTCTTTGCAAAGAGAACAGTCGTTAACGTTAACATTACCGCTCGTTGCTTCGGGAGACGCCGTTACTGTTTTGCCAGCGGCGGCCTGTATTTCACGTCATCAACTACGACGCAGTCCCTGATTGGCCCGGTTACATTGTAATTTCAGGAAATCGATGTGGGCGGCTGGAAGTCCAGACTGATCCGTGGAGCGAAACAGAACGCGAGGTCACGTGATCAGGACGGTCTCACCAGGCTAGAGGAACCTGGTCGTTGAGAGGGGGTGGGGTCTTCTGTGCAGGCGTGTTGTTTAGTGCTTCAAATGTGCAAAGAAGTCGTTGAGTTGGTTCAGCAGAGAGGTGTTGCTGTCTCAGGCCTGTGGAGGTCTGTGGAGGTCTGTAGTCCCTGAGGGTCTGGATCCTCGCCACAGGCTCCGTGTCTCTGCTGTCTTTGAAACGTCAGGTTATCTTTTTGGTGTTCAGACGCTTGGCTTTCCTGATGCCACGGGACAGGCTGGCTCTGACTGACTGTCTGACTGTCTGACTGTCTGACTGACTGACTGACTGACTGACTGACTGACTGACTGACTGACTGACTGACTGACTGACTGACTGTCTGTCTGACTGACTGACTGACTGACTGTCTGACTGACTGACTGTCTGTCTGACTGACTGACTGACTGACTGACTGACTGACTGTCTGACTGACTGACTGACTGACTGTCTGTCTGACTGACTGACTGACTGTCTGTCTGACTGACTGACTGACTGACTGTCTGACTGTCTGACTGACTGACTGTCTGTCTGTCTGACTGACTGACTGACTGACTGACTGACTGACTGTCTGACTGTCTGACTGACTGTCTGACTGTCTGACTGTCTGTCTGACTGACTGACTGACTGACTGTCTGACTGACTGTCTGACTGTCTGACTGTCTGTCTGACTGACTGACTGACTGTCTGACTGACTGACTGTCTGACTGACTGTCTGACTGACTGTCTGTCTGACTGACTGACTGTCTGACTGACTGTCTGTCTGTCTGACTGACTGACTGACTGACTGACTGACTGACTGACTGACTGACTGACTGACTGTCTGACTGATCTGGATTAGTGTTACTAGGCCTTCCTGACTGCTGATTGGCTGCTGCTGCATTAAAGATTCTTGTTCTGCATTTAAAAACCAGACAGAACTAATAGAAAGGAGGATAAATAAATTCAGTGTCCAGTATGAAGCGTTCTGTTCTGACCTGAGTGACTCTGCAAAAACTACAATCAATAACACAGTGATCAGAATTACTGCTCTGGATCAATAATGACACTGTAATCAATAATAATCAATCGCTGATAATGACAGAGATGTAATTGTGTGTGTGTGTGTGTGTGTGTGTGTGTGTGTGTGTGTGTGTGTTGGTAGTTAGACCATATGGACAAATATGTTGCCAGCAGCGGTGCCTTAGGCACACACACACACGCACACACACACACACACACACACACACACACTCTCTCTCTCTCTCTCTCTCTCTCTCTCTCTCTCTCTCTCTCTCTCTCTCTCTCTCTCTCTCTCTCACATCTGCTTGTTTCGCCCTTTTCCGTTTTAAATAATGAATCAAGAGAGAGAGAGTTACTGTAACTGTTCACACACACACACACACACACACACACACACACACACACACACACACACACACTCTCTCTCTCTCTCCTCTCCTCACTAAATTGCAACTTTCCAAAGAACTCAGTGTGCTTGTGTTCGGGGGTGGGGGTCAAACACAAACACAAACACACACACACACACACATGCACACACACATGCACACGCACACACACACACACACGCACACACACACACACACACACGCACACACACGCACAGTCTGTCGCTTGAAATTAATGTTTGTGTTGCCTCAAGCTGTGCATTAACTCTGTGTGTGAGTTTATGTTTGTGTGTGTGTGTGTGTGTGGGGGGGGGGGGTGCATGCTTATGTGTGTGTGTATGTGTGTGTGTGTGTGTGTGTGTGTTTAATCACATTTAGGTAGATTACTGCAGAATGTGGATCACATTTTTTTTCTTATGATCAAATTATGTAAATGAGCTTCAGCTAATTATGGAATTAACAGAGTTTGTGTGTGTGTGTGTGTGTGTGTGTGTGAGAGTGTGTGTTTGTGTATGTGTGTGTGTATGTGTGTGTGTGAAAGAGTGTGTGTGACAAGTGTAAAATTAGATCTGACACTGAGAAAATCATCTGTTTAATTTGCACAAGCTGTGTGTGTGTGAAGCGTTAATCGTGTTTAATCTTAACTTAAGATACTTATTAAACTGTTGATGTTAACTGGTGTGTGTGTGTGTGTGTGTGTGTGTGTGTGTGTGTGTGTGTGTGTGTGTGTGACTCCATGTTGTTCAGTGTTTGGCTCTGCAGCAGGAATCGAACCTGAGACTTTCTGGAACACCATTAGAACTTAATAGAGACTCCTTCAGTTCTGACTTTCCTCTTAAATTTCCCCTTAAATTTCCCCTTATTGATCAGGCTAAGAGAGTTGATCAGTCTTAATGATTAGCTGTGTTTACATGGAGACTTTTATTCCACTAGTAAGCAGAACAGAAGCCCAGAACAAACAGGCGTTCTGAATGAAAAGTCATTCTGTCAGACGATGGTTTAACTCTTTCATGATCGGGTCGATGGATAAATGTCGTCATGGAAACTCGTTCTGATCTCTTCCTCTGGTTGGATCTAAACTGTCTCTGCTCGCCCAGCTGAGGGACGTCAGTGATGTTTACTTTGTCCTGGAGAATTTGAACGGTGCGCTTGTTACGAACCCCGGGGCGCTCAGGCTTGACGTAGGCGGTGCGGCCCGTTTTTTATATATCAAGTTCTGACAATTCAAAACAAAGTGGACCCAAAGTGGAGTCGTCCGTTCTGATGAACCGCTGCTTCATCAGGAAGAACAGCAGTGAAGCTCCGGACAAAGATCCAGCTGATAAAACCAGAACCTGTTAGACCTGGAGTCTGTCAGAGGCTTTTATTCTGATTCCAGACTGTGGAGCAGAAACTCACAGCATGAGATCCTTTATTCTGCGTCATGTGAATCTTCAATCAGATGATTTCATGCTGAATGGAAACAAATGGTAATGTAACCGCAGCTCAGAGTTCGCTCTCTGAACCAGATCTAGAAGATGGATCAGCTCTTCACCGGCTGTTAGTGTGAGAGTCAGCTAGGCTCAGCTGTACCAGGCTGATCCGAATCAAACACAACACCCAAATTCTTGGCTTCCAATATTGTCTGTAATCTGCTTGATGGGGTTTAGGCGACAAAACAACAATCTCAGACTGTCTCCCTCCATTTCTGCTGCACTGACCTGGATCAGGATCTCCAGGTCCCCAGGAGCCTGAACCTCCTCAACCTCCTGAAGTTGTCATGGTGATGGAGGATCAGTCAGAGAGGAGACAGTGGCGTTGTCATGGTGATGGAGGATCAGTCAGAGAGGAGACAGTGG
>NC_136007.1:732052-742052 GCF_048128805.1 Centroberyx gerrardi | reverse complement strand
TGTGTGTGTGTGTAGATGGTGGAGTGTGTTGAGCTGTCTAATCTTTCACAGTGTGAAGTGTCAGATTGTGTCAGACTAAATATATATCTGCCACTGACTGTATTTACAGTGGATTTGCTACTTGTTTGTATTATGATATTATTATATATATATATATACTGTATATATATTATATATACTGTATATATATATATATATATATATATATTATATATAGGTCCATAATCTACAAACTTATCCTTTAATGTTTTCTTTCAATTTCTGCTGCAGGTTTGTGTCTGAATGTTGTTTTCAAACTCCCCATGTTCACACACACACACACACACACACACACACACCTTTTCTTGAAAGTCGTCACCTCTCTCTCTCTCTCTCTCTCTCTCGCTCTCTCAGATGAACGGTGCGTCTCTTAAAAACCTCCCCAGGGACGATCGACATTGAAGATGAAAGGTTCCTTGGAGAGAGAGAGAGAAAAGATGGATAAAATAGATTCATTCATGATGTTAAAACATGATATTAACCTGGAATATTAACATTAAATATTAATACATAGGAGAGAGAAGGAGAGAGGAGAGGAGAGGAGAGGAGGAGAGAGGAGAGGAGGGGAGGAGAAGGGAGAGGAGGAGAGGAGAGAGGAGAGGAGAGGAGAGGAGGAGAGAGGAGAGGAGGAGAGAGGAGGAGAGGAGAGGAGGAGAGAGGAGAGGAGTGGAGGACAGGAGAGGAGAGGAGGAGAGAGGAGGAGAGGAGAGAGGAGAGGAGAGAGGAGAGGAGAGAGGAGAGGAGGAGAGGAGAGGAGAGAGGAGGAGAGGAGAGGAGGAGAGAGGAGAGGAGAGAGGAGGAGAGGAGAGAGGAGAGGAGAGAGGAGGAGAGTATTGATGAATGATTGATATGTCAGCTGTTAACAGTGTTAGATGTGTGTTTGATTTTAAGGTGGAATCCTCCTTCTTTCCAGCCTCTTAAGGTGGAGTGGAGTTTCAGTTACAGTAATAATCTACATGTCCAGCCTCCATGCAGAGATGGAGACTGAAGAGAGAAACACAAGGATCTCACTTTAACCTGATTGGTCGACTAATTAACTAATTAACTGCTGCCTTTAATTGGTTTTCTGATTAAATGAATTCTACTTGAATGAGAAGGGAGAGACACAGAAGGACTTAAGTTTGATGTGGTCTCTCTCTCTGTCTCTCTCTCTCTCCCTCTATTTCTCTGTCTCTATGTCTCTCTCTCTCTCTGTCTCTCTGTCTCTCTCTCTCTCTGTCTCTCTGTCTGTCTCTCTCTGTCTCTCTCTCTCCCTCTATTTCTCTGTCTCTCTGTGTCTCTCTCTGTCTCTCTCTCTCTCTCTCTCTCTCTCTCCAGCTCTCGTCCAGGACGGCCTCCTAAGCGAACTCTGGGCGTGGCCTCGATGACTGACGGTTCCAGGCTCCTCCCACATGGTCTGCTAAGCCCCGCCCTGCTGTCTCCAACTGGTGAGCAAATCAAACTCACTCACAAGTGGGTTTGTTTTTTGTTTCTGAACCAGTAGAATAGAATTGAGTAGAAGTTTTGTTTCCATGGTAATGCAATCCAAACTCACTCCTGATAAAAGTACTCATTACTCCATTTTATAATAAAATAGTCAAATTGAAATATGGAGTAAATAAATAGGAAAATTTAGCCATTCACAGTTTTGTAATAGAGGCCCCCCCCCCTCTGGCGGCCATCTTGGAGGTCCTCAGCTCTGTGAACAGCTGACTGTGTTTCTGTCGTCTCAACAGAACTGATCAGACGGTTAATTTCTGTCTGTTTCTGACTGAACTGATCATTTCATCACTGATCCATCTGATTGATTTAGTGTTTAGATAATGTCAGCTTGTTAGCTAGCTAACCATAGTATCTGGTCAGCTAACATCACTGTCTTGTTGTTAACACATCTGATTAGCACACTAGCTAAGGTATCTAGTAGCGTTAGCATGTTCACATTAACATCAGTGTGTTTGCCGGCTAGTTAGCTAGCTAACAGTTTGTTCAGGTTAACTGAGCTGACTCTTCTCAAGCTACAACTCAGAGTGTTTTGGAGTAGAGACTAGGGCTAAAGACAAGACAGTTTACTGTGTCACAGTAACCAAATCCACCTTATCACACTATTCACTTTTACTGAGAACGTTACTGAATGGATCTACAGCCACACCACAACAAGCTGACTCAGCTGCTCTCTGCTTCTAGCTGCTTCATACAGATTTACACTTTATTAACTAACACACAGTTCTACAGATTTACACTTTATTAACTAACACACAGTTCTACAGATTTACACTTTATTAACTAACACACAGTTCTACAGATTTACACTTTATTAACTAACACACAGTTCTACAGATTTACACTATTAACTAACACACAGTTCTACAGATTTACACTTTATTAACTAACACACAGTTCTACAGATTTACACTTTATTAACTAACACACAGTTCTACAGATTTACACTATTAACTAACACACAGTTCTACATGTTCCTCCATCATGAGACTCAGCTGCTGCAGTAGAGTGGAGATGAACCTGAAACCCTTTCAGTATTTAACAGTGTTTTATGTTCCACCTCTACACAATGTAGATTTTCTAACTCTGTACCTAGTATATCTAGAGGTTGTAGGAGACTATAACAGTGGAGAGAGAGAGAGAGAGAAGAAAGAGAGAGAGAGGGTGAGAGACAAAGACATTAAATTGACAGACTGATTTTTATCCTTTTTTATTTTTCTTTCGTCCCTCCTTCCCTCTCCCTCGCTCTCTCTTGACTTTGATAAATGACATGTTGTACTCTCACCATCTGTCGCCACACACACACACACACACACACAAACACACAACACACACACACACACACACACACACACACACACACACACACACACACACACACAGTCTCTATGTGTGTTGCTGTTTAAGAGCCATTGGGCTTTTCTATCTATCTATCTATCTATCTATCTATCTATCTATCTATCGGGGTAAATCAGTAGTTACTTGCTTGTATTGTATTGTTAGCTAGCATCATATTTAGCAGTGATAATGTAGAATAAGACTGAAGGTTGTTTCCATGCAGAAGTAAAACACAGAAACAGTTTTGGAAGAAATCATGTAAATTATCATTTTTTCCAAATATTTAGCTGCCCAGCAAGCTAGTTAGCCATTAGCCTCCACCTAGCCAACAGCTAACTAGGCCACATGTTCAGGTTTTTAGCCCCGCGACAGCAGAGGCTCTATGGATCGCCTGTCGGTCGCTCGGTCAGTCGGACGGTCGGTCTGTCGGTCGCTCTGTTCACCACTTTTGGTCTTGTGGGTGAAAGTGTGCTGCAGGGAGTTAGACCGCAGATCCACAAGACTAGAGTTCGATTCCCGGCAGGAACGAACATTCAATGTCGTGGAGCTGTTAGACTCTTAGTCTTGTTTAGACAACGGGAGAGTTTAGCTGATTATCCAGAAGATGCTGTGCAGAAGACACACAATTCTACCTTAATTAATCCTGGTGATGCTGTTCGCCTGATTACTCTTAAAGACTGCCTTGCTGAAATGAAGTGCTGGATGTCTCAGAACTTTCTCCAGCTCAGTGAGGATAAGACTGAGGTTACTTTATTTGCACACCACCCGCCAATTGGACACAGGGGATTCTTGAACAAGTGTGAGGGACTTTACGGCCTGATTCAAATCCCTGCAGCTGGTTGGTGCTGCTGTGTCTCCTCCCTCTGCTGCCGGATGATGTTGTGTGTTGTGGAGAAGTTTAACTTTGACAGAGGCTGGAGGAGCTGAGGATTCATATTGCAGCACTTCAGGACGTCTTCGCTGTGGTCCTTCTATCTTTTCTTTTGTCCTCCAGCAGCAGGTTTGGCCACAGAGGGCTTCGCGAGGCAGGCGGTCTTCTGGCAGCGAGTCACATGACCCAGCCGGTGTAGATGTGGAGTTAGTTATCATGTATGGAGTCCGGTCCTGCCAGGATGATCCAGGAGGTGCTGTAGGTCCTAATGTGGAAGCTTCCAGTATTCTGTGTCTCTGATATGGAGTCCTGGCACAAAGATGGAAGATATGGGCCGATTATCAAAACCAAGAACGCCAAATCAATACTTGTGTCCTTGTGGAGAACGATCTTCTCATGAAAGTGAACAGAGAAGCTTCCTCACAGTTTGAGTTGGACTGTCTGCTTCACACTGTGCCGATTAATGAAGACTCAGCTTCATTTCCCCAGCTGTTAACCGGCTCTGTGCTGCAGACCGCAGCGCTGCTCGCCGTTGTCGCAATGAATCTTGGGGCTTTCAATTTGTTCTCGTCGGTCAAGTCACCGTACGATGCATCCTCGATATTTTGAGGTTGGCAAGGAAACTTTCGGGTTTTCTATCCGTCCTCCGTCTGTCGTTCTTTTGTTTTGGAATCGTGCTTTGGCAGTTAGATATTACGTAAAACGCGTCACGGAGGACACAAGAACGCACAAGAACGCACAAGAACGCGTATTCATGATCAGCCAAGGTGAGAGCAGCGGTGCAGTCGAACAGCCGCCATCTTGGCTCTGGATTCAGGGGGCAGAGACCGTGGACTGTGTTCCTCCACAGGGTCGTCTTCAGTTTGTCTTCAGGTTCATCTTCACTTCGTCTTTGTCTTCAGGTTTGTCTTCAGTTCGTCTTCAGTTCGTCTTCAGGTTCGTCTTCAGTTCGTCTTCAGTTCATCTTCACTTTGTCTTTGTTTGTCTTCAGGTTCGTCTTCAGTTCGTCTTCAGGTTCGTCTTCAGGTTCGTCTTCAGGTTCGTCTTCAGGTTCGTCATCAGGTTCGTCTTCAGTTTGTCTTCAGTTCGTCTTCAGTTCGTCTTCAGTTCGTCATCAGGTTCGTCATCAGGTTCGTCTTCAGTTTGTCTTCAGTTTGTCTTCAGTTCGTCTTCAGTTCGTCATCAGGTTCGTCATCAGGTTCGTCTTCAGTTTGTCTTCAGTTCGTCTTCAGTTCGTCTTCAGTTCGTCATCAGGTTCGTCATCAGGTTCGTCTTCAGTTCGTCTTCAGTTCGTCTTCAGTTCGTCTTCAGGTTCGTCATCAGTTTGTCTTCAGTTCGTCTTCAGTTTGTCTTCAGGTTTGTCTTCAGTTCGTCTTCAGTTCGTCTTCAGTTTGTCTTCAGGTTCGTCTTCAGTTTGTCTTCAGGTTCGTCATCATGTTCGTCTTCAGTTCGTCTTCAGTTTGTCTTCAGGTTCGTCTTCAGTTTGTCTTCAGGTTTGTCTTCAGTTCGTCTTCAGTTTGTCTTCAGGTTCGTCTTCAGTTTGTCTTCAGGTTTGTCTTCAGTTCGTCTTCAGTTCGTCTTCAGGTTCGTCATCATGTTCGTCTTCAGTTCGTCTTCAGTTCGTCTTCAGTTTGTCTTCAGTTCGTCTTCAGTTTGTCTTCAGGTTCGTCATCAGGTTCGTCTTCAGTTCGTCTTCAGTTCGTCTTCAGTTTGTCTTCAGGTTCGTCATCAGGTTCGTCTTCAGTTTGTCTTCAGGTTTGTCTTCAGTTCGTCTTCAGTTCGTCTTCAGGTTCGTCTTTAGGTTCGTCATCAGTTTGTCTTCAGTTCGTCTTCAGTTTGTCTTCAGGTTCGTCTTCAGTTTGTCTTCAGGTTTGTCTTCAGTTCGTCTTCAGTTCGTCTTCAGGTTCGTCATCATGTTCGTCTTCAGTTCGTCTTCAGTTCGTCTTCAGTTTGTCTTCAGTTCGTCTTCAGTTTGTCTTCAGGTTCGTCATCAGGTTCGTCTTCAGTTCGTCTTCAGTTCGTCTTCAGTTTGTCTTCAGGTTCGTCATCAGGTTCGTCTTCAGTTTGTCTTCAGGTTTGTCTTCAGTTCGTCTTCAGTTCGTCTTCAGGTTCGTCTTTAGGTTCGTCATCAGTTTGTCTTCAGTTCGTCATCAGGTTCGTCATCAGGTTCGTCTTCAGTTCGTCTTCAGGTCGTCTTCAGGTTCGTCTTCAGGTTCGTCTTCAGGTTCGTCATCAGGTTCGTCTTCAGTTCGTCTTCAGTTCGTCTTCAGGTTCGTCTTCAGGTTCGTCATCAGTTCGTCTTCAGTTCGTCTTCAGGTTCGTCTTCAGTTTGTCTTCAGTTCGTCTTCAGGTTCGTCTTCAGTTTGTCTTCAGTTCGTCTTCAGGTTCGTCATCAGTTTGTCTTCAGTTCGTCATCAGGTTCGTCTTCAGTTTGTCTTCAGTTCGTCATCAGGTTCGTCTTCAGTTTGTCTTCAGTTCGTCTTCAGGTTCGTCATCAGGTTCGTCATCAGGTTCGTCTTCAGTTTGTCTTCAGTTCGTCTTCAGTTCGTCTTCAGTTTGTCTTCAGTTCGTCTTCAGTTCGTCATCATGCTCGTCTTCAGGTTCGTCTTCAGTTTGTCTTCAGGTTTGTCTTCAGTTCGTCTTCAGTTCGTCTTCAGTTCGTCTTCAGGTTCGTCATCATGCTCGTCTTCAGTTTGTCTTCAGTTCGTCTTCAGGTTCATCATCAGGTTCGTCTTCAGTTTGTCTTCAGGTTTGTCTTCAGTTCGTCTTCAGGTTCGTCTTTAGGTTCGTCTTCAGGTTCGTCTTCAGTTTGCCTTCAGGTTCAGCTCGTCCCTCTGAGCTGGCCTGGTTAGCACCACCCCTCTCAGCAGTGTGGTGTTGCAGCTCTAACGCCTCCTACTGGTTTGTCTTGGAGTTGCACAGCAGCAGTCAGTGTGACTGGAGGAGGAACAGCAGTCAGACTGTCAGCAGAACGCAGGTAAGCTAGCAGGTTAGCATGCAGCTGGTGCTGAAAGAGCAGCTGCACTGGACCCATCGCTTCACCCTGTGGCTATCCAGGTCTCTCTCTCACACACACACACACACACACACACACACACACACACACACACACAGCTTAGATATCTATTAGAGTAGACCTGTGTGCTGTCTTGTTCCATCCTCACATCTTAACATTAGCTTCTTATTCCTATAATATCTGTATTTATTCCCTTGTGAAGCTATCTGCAATTGTTTAGAAAACTGATGTGCAATTTTTATAAATTTTAATCTATCTATCTATCTATCTATCTATCTATCTATCTATCTATCTGAAAAATACATTGCACAGGGTGGTTACAGTGTGTGTGTGTGTGTGTGTGTGTGTGATTAGTGCTATAATTAGCATGCTTAATTAGCAGATGTCAAAATGATTGACAGATTGGAGTCTCACCCTAAGCAGTGTGTGTGTGTGTGTGCGTGTGTGTGTGTGTGTGTGTGTGTGTGTGTGTGTGTGTCCCTTGGGCGACAAGTGTCAAAAATGTCCTCCTCTTCAAAAAGGTGTAAAAGCTGCTTAAGAACCTAAAGTGTGTGTGTGTGTGTTGAATCATTCTAGATTTAATACGGGTTACACTGATCTAACCCTCCGGTGGGTTAGACACACACACACACACACACACACAGTGATCTTGTTTATTCCAGTTAAATTAATTTGACAGTAAACCTCCAGACAGATTAATAACTTTAATAATCACAATAATAATAATTATTAAACACTGAGTTGAACTGTCAGTTTTCACCTGCTGCAGAATTTCACTCATTTATTTTTATGTTTAGATTAGATTAGATTACTTTAGATTACTTTGGTTTAGATCCAATTAGTTTAGATTAGTTTAGTTTAGATTAGTTTAGTTTAGATTAGTTTAGTTTAGTTTAGTTTAGATTAGTTTAGTTTAGTTTAGATTAGATTAGTTTAGTTTAGTTTAGATTAGTTTAGTTTAGTTTAGTTTAGATTAGTTTAGTTTAGTTTAGATTAGTTTAGTTTAGTTTAGTTTAGTTTAGTTTAGATTAGTTTAGTTTAGTTTAGATTAGTTTAGTTTAGTTTAGTTTAGATTAGTTTAGATTAGTTTAGATTAGTTTAGTTTAGATTAGATTAGATTAGATTAGATTAGTTTAGTTTAGTTTAGTTTAGATTAGATTAGATTAGATTAGATTAGATTAGTTTAGTTTAGTTTAGTTTAGTTTAGTTTAGTTTAGTTTAGATTAGTTTAGTTTAGTTTAGATTACTTTAGATCAGATCAGATCAGATCAGATTAGATTAGATCAGATCAGATTAGATTAGATTAGATTAGATTAGATTAGATTAGATCAGATCAAATCAGATTAGATCAGATCAGATCAGATCAGATTAGATTAGATTAGATTAGATTAGATCAGATCAGATGAGATCAGATTAGATTAGATCAGATCAGATGAGATCAGATTAGATCAGATCAGATGAGATCAGATTAGATTAGATTAGATCAAATCAGATTAGATGAATCCTCATTGATCCTCGAGGGGAAATCAGGTCATTACAGCAGCAGAGAATAAACTTTAGATCAGAATGAATTTAGATGATTGGAGGCCTGAAGATAGAATAACCACTGAACTGAAACACTGAACTGCAGTCTGGTAAGGAAGACACACTCTATAGGCTGAACTGTGCTGAGTCACATGGTCACATGGTCACATGGTCACATGGTCACATGGTCACATGGTCCCGAGTCACTCAGCAGCCAGCAGCAGGTCGCCAGTTTCACCAGAACCTCTTAAAATCCCAGCATGCTCCATCAGACTCATCAGTCGCTAGGTGACAGAAATATACAGTTAGGTGTATATTAATGATGATGTCATGAACTGAACCAGAGGAAACAGAGAGATGAAACAGGAAAGAATGGCTAGGAGAGGAGAGAGGAGAGGAGAGAGGAGAGGAGAGAGGAGGAGGAGGAGAGGGAGAGGAGGAGAGAGGAGGAGAGGGAGAGGAGGAGAGAGGAGAGGAGGAGGAGAGGAGGAGGAGAGAGGAGAGGAGAGGAGGAGAGAGGAGGAGAGAGGAGAGGAGGAGGAGAGAGGAGAGGAGAGGAGAGGAGAGAGGAGAGGAGAGAGGAGAGGAGAGGAGGAGAGGAGAGGAGAGAGGAGAGAGGAGAGGAGAGGAGGAGAGGAGAGAGGAGAGGAGAGAGGAGAGGAGGAGAGGAGGAGAGAGGAGGAGGAGAGGAGAGGAGAGAGAGGAGAGGAGAGGAGAGAGGAGAGGAGAGGAGGAGAGAGGAGAGGAGAGAGGAGAGGAGAGGAGGAGAGGAGAGGAGAGAGGAGAGAGGAGGAGGAGAGAGGAGAGAGGAGGAGGAGGAGAGAGGAGAGGAGAGGAGGAGAGGAGAGGAGGAGGAGAGAGGAGAGAGGAGGAGAGGAGAGGAGAGGAGAGGAGGAGAGGGAGAGGTGGAGAAAGGAGGAGGAGAGGAGGAGAGGGAGAGGAGGAAAGGGAGAGGAGGAGGAGAGAGGAGGAGAGAGGAGAGGAGAGAGGAGAGGAGAGAGGAGGAGGAGAGGAGAGAGGAGAGGAGGAGAGAGGAGAGGAGAGGAGGAGAGGAGAGGAGGAGAGAGGAGGAGAGAGGAGAGGAGAGGAGGAGAGAGGAGAGGAGAGAGGAGAGGAGAGGAGGAGAGAGGAGAGGAGAGGAGAGGAGGAGAGGAGAGGAGGAGAGAGGAGAGGAGGAGAGAGGAGAGGAGAGAGGAGAGGAGGAGGAGAGAGGAGAGGAGAGGAGAGAGGAGAGGAGGAGGAGAGAGGAGGAGAGGAGAGGAGGAGGAGAGAGGAGAGGAGAGAGGAGAGAGGAGAGGAGAGAGGAGAGGAGAGGAGAGAGGAGAGGAGAGAGGAGAGAGGAGAGGAGAGGAGGAGAGGAGAGGAGAGAGGAGAGAGGAGGAGGAGAGAGGAGAGAGGAGGAGGAGGAGAGAGGCGAGGAGAGGAGGAGAGGAGAGGAGGAGAGAGGAGGAGAGAGGAGGAGAGAGGAGAGAGGAGAGGAGAGAGGAGAGGAGAGGAGGAGAGGAGAGGAGGAGAGAGGAGAGGAAGAGAGGAGAGGAGAGGAGGAGAGGAGAGGAGGAGAGAGGAGAGGAGAGAGGAGAGGAGGAGGAGAGAGGAGAGGAGAGGAGAGAGGAGAGGAGGAGGAGAGAGGAGGAGAGGGAGAGGAGGAGAAAGGAGGAGGAGAGAGGAGAGGAGGAGAGGAGAGGAGGAGAGGGAGAGGAGGAGGAGAGAGGAGAGGAGAGGAGAGAAAGGAG
>NC_136007.1:722052-729552 GCF_048128805.1 Centroberyx gerrardi | reverse complement strand
ATGTCGTCCTTATCTTCATATTTCTGACAGTGAAGAAGAAAGTCTCTACCTGTCTGTCTGTCTCCACCTGTCTGTCTGTCTCCACCTGTCTGTCTCCACCTGTCTGTCTCCACCTGTCTGTCTCTACCTGTCTGTCTCTACCTCACCTGTCTGTCTCGACCTCACCTGTCTGTCTCCACCTGTCTGTCTCTACCTGTCTGTCTCTACCTCACCTGTCTGTCTCTACCTGTCTGTCTGTCTCCACCTGTCTGTCTGTCTCCACCTGTCTGTCTGTCTCTACCTGTCTGTCTCCACCTGTCTGTCTCTACCTGTCTGTCTCCACCTGTCTGTCTCCACCTGTCTGTCTCCACCTGTCTGTCTCTACCTGTCTGTCTCCACCTGTCTGTCTGTCTCTACCTGTCTGTCTCCACCTGTCTGTCTGTCTCCACCTGTCTGTCTCTACCTGTCTGTCTCTACCTGTCTGTCTCCACCTGTCTGTCTCCACCTGTCTGTCTCCACCTGTCTGTCTCCACCTGTCTGTCTCTACCTGTCTGTCTCCACCTGTCTGTCTCCACCTGTCTGTCTCCACCTCACCTGTCTGTCTCCACCTGTCTGTCTCTACCTCACCTGTCTGTCTCCACCTGTCTGTCTCCACCTGTCTGTCTCCACCTCACCTGTCTGACTCCATCTCACCTGTCTGTCTCTACCTCACCTGTCTGTCTCCACCTCACCTGTCTGTCTCTACCTCACCTGTCTGACTCTACCTCACCTGTCTGTCTCCACCTCACCTGTCTGTCTCCACCTCACCTGTCTGTCTCCACCTCACCTGTCTGTCTCTACCTCACCTGTCTGTCTTGAGCTCACCTGTCTGACTCTACCTCACCTGTCTGTCTCTACCTCACCTGTCTGTCTTGAGCTCACCTGTCTGACTCTACCTCACCTGTCTGTCTCTACCTCACCTGTCTGTCTTGACCTCACCTGTCTGTCTCTACCTCACCTGTCTGTCTCTACCTCACCTGTCTGTCTCCACCTCACCTGTCTGTCTTGAGCTCACCTGTCTGTCTCCACCTCACCTGTCTGTCTCTACCTCACCTGTCTGTCTCTACCTCACCTGTCTGTCTCTACCTCACCTGTCTGTCTCCACCTCACCTGTCTGTCTCTACCTCACCTGTCTGTCTTGAGCTCACCTGTCTGTCTCTACCTCACCTGTCTGTCTCGACCTCACCTGTCTGTCTCTACCTCACCTGTCTGTCTCGACCTCACCTGTCTGTCTCTACCTCACCTGTCTGTCTTGACCTCACCTGTCTGTCTCGACCTCACCTGTCTGTCTCTACCTCACCTGTCTGTCTCGTCCTCACCTGTCTGTCTCGACCTCACCTGTCTGTCTCCACCTCACCTGTCTGTCTCGTCCTCACCTGTCTGTCTCGACCTCACCTGTCTGTCTCGTCCTCACCTGTCTGTCTCGACCTCACCTGTCTGTCTCCACCTCACCTGTCTGTCTCCACCTCACCTGTCTGTCTCCACCTCACCTGTCTGTCTCCACCTCACCTGTCTGTCTCCACCTCACCTGTCTGTCTCGTCCTCACCTGTCTGTCTCCACCTCACCTGTCTGTCTCCACCTCACCTGTCTGTCTCCACCTCACCTGTCCACAGAGTCTTTCTTCTTTTGGGAGCCAGGTTCTCTTGTGCCTTCCCCTCTCTACAGCCAGACTGTCTCACTGAGCCTGTACCTGTCTGTCTCTCTGTCTCTCTCTCTCTCTCTTTCTCTCTCTTTCTCTCTGTCTCTCTGTCTGTCTCTCTCTCTCTCTCTGTCTCTCTCTCTCTCTTTCTCTCTCTCTTTCTCTCTGTCTCTCTGTCTGTCTCTCTCTCTCTCTCTCTCTCTCTCTGTCTCTCTCTCTCTCTCTCAGTCTCTCTCTCTCTCTGTCTGTCTCTCTCTCTCTCTCTCTCTCCCTGTCTCTCTCTCTCTCTCTCTCTCTCTCTCCCTGTCTCTCTCTCTCTCTGTCTCTCTCTCTCTCTCTCTCAGTCTCTCTCTCTCTCTCTCTCCTTACAGCTACACTAGTTACAATTTAGACAGAAAACAAGATGAATTTATCAAACTGACAAGTGTGTGTGTGTGTGTGTGTGTGTGTGTGTGTGTGTATTAAAATATCATCCTTGTGCATCTTAGCGTTGCTTGTTTTGAATCAAACAGAAAAGTAGATGCAGTCGTTTTTCTCTCCACCCGCTTTCTTCTCTTCCTCTCTTAACTAATCCTGATTATTTGTTGAGACGTAACTTTTTAAATATGAATGAAAATAGTCTTAATATAGAAAGTTTGATCTCCAACCTGCAGCAGCTGAGTCTCCTGATGGAGGAACATGTAGAACTGTGTGTTAGTTAATAAAGTGTAAATCTGTAGAACTGTGTGTTAGTTAATAAAGTGTAAATCTGTAGAACTGTGTTAGTTAATAAAGTGTAAATCTGTAGAACTGTGTTAGTTAATAAAGTGTAAATGTGTAGAACTGTGTGTTAGTTAATAAAGTGTAAATCTGTAGAACTGTGTGTTAGTTAATAAAGTGTAAATCTGTAGAACTGTGTGTTAGTTAATAAAGTGTAAATCTGTAGAACTGTGTGCTAGTTAATAAAGTGTAAATCTGTAGAACTGTGTGTTAGTTAATAAAGTGTAAATCTGTATGAAGCAGCTAGAAGCAGAGAGCAGCTGAGTCAGCTTGTTGTGGTGTGGCTGTAGATCCATTCAGTAACGTTCTCAGTAAAAGTGAATAGTGTGATAAGGTGGATTTGGTTACTGTGACACAGTAAACTGTCTTGTCTTTAGCCCTAGTCTCTACTCCAAAACACTCTGAGTTGTAGCTTGAGAAGAGTCAGCTCAGTTAACCTGAACAAACTGTTAGCTAGCTAACTAGCCGGCAAACACACTGATGTTAATGTGAACATGCTAACGCTAGCTGCTGCTAGATACGTTAGCTAGTGTGCTAATCGGATGTGTTAACAACAAGACAGTGATGTTAGCTGACCAGATACTATGGTTAGCTAGCTAACAAGCTGACATTATCTAAACACTAAATCAATCAGATGGATCAGTGATGAAATGATCAGTTCAGTCAGAAACAGACAGAAATTATCCGTCTGTTCAATTCTGTTGAATATCATTGTTAAATATAATAATATAAGCAGTTTTTATGTCTCTCAGGATAACGTCCAACTTTCTCTCTCTCTCTGTTTTTCTCTCCATCCAAGGTGTTTAACAAGCCGGGGGGGGGGTGGGGGAGGGGGGGTCCGCTGTCCGTTCGTTAACAGGAGTCCCTCGTTAATACTAATTGAATTAATTAGAGGAGGCGATTAATTGGGCCAAGTGGCTGCAACTTGATCCACCGCTTCAGGGAGAGAGAGACAGAGAGAGGAGAAAGGAAGAAATGATGAAAAACGTAAAGACTAAGAGACAGAAAGAGGAAAAGAAAGGAAAGAAAGAGACAAATCTGTGATGTCTGGAGGGAGAGAGAGTGAAACCTCCTGAGAGAGAGAGAGAGAGAGAGAGAGAGAGGAGAGAGAGAGCAGTAGAGAGACACTCAGTCACTGGAGACTGACTCCATTTGAAGGAGGTTTTTGCTCCCAGTGTTATTAATTATTAACCAACAAGTTCTGGAAAACACTAACCAATATTTCCTGCATCACCTTCATCACCTCCTCCTCCTCCTCCTCCTCCTCTTCTTCCTCCTCCACTCTCAAACTTCTCAGCCTTGTCTGGAAAGGGATTTCACACGTAACGGATTTTGTGCAATTCGGCCTGAAGGGGGCGCCACAGATGCCAAAAAAGGGCGTAGCCTACCACAACGACGCCCGTAACTCCACACCCCTTGGTCCAATTATTACAGAACTTGGCAGATGTATGAAGGGTTATATGTGGACCGTGTCCTCACAGTTTCATCAGAATCAGCCAATAGGGGACGAAAAAAAATGCAAAAAAATGTGCGTGGCTTACCACAAATTTGACGATAACTCAAAACCTGTTTGTCCAATCAGAAACTTGTTAAATATGTTTCATAAAACTGTTGGACGATATGTGTAAAGTGATTCTAAAATCAGCCAGTAGGGGGTGCCACAAATTTCAGAAAAGTGTTCGGGCCTTGCATGAACACTGTGATACAGACACGACTGTTTTCCCGATGATATAAAGTTGTGTGTAAATGCTGCACAAGTATTCCCCAACTGATGGGGCGCTGTAATCAGTGGTCAAAGTGTCCCGCACTGAAAGGTTAGGGTAACACTCAACTTGCTCCTCACCTCCAGCTGTCTTTGTGCTGCAAATTTGCCTCAGAACCACAAACAATTTCTTTTCAATATTATTATTATTCAGTAAAGGCTTGAACCCCTTTCATTTCCGCTTGCCGCTACATTCCTATATATTTTTACACAGTTTCATAATGTATTATATATTATTGCTATTAAAAATATTGTTACACTATGGAGATTTTGGATGCATTTATTCCATTTAGATAATTGGTAGACGTTCTTTATAAGTTAAATCCTATTCCTGTTAGTGACGTCTCATCTCAGTTCTTCAGTTGATATTGTTTAATATTGAGAAATATTATATGCAGGTATATTGTTTATAAGATATGTCTTGATGTTTTTAATATGGATGTGAACTTCCTGTCAGGCCTGACGGCGGCGGCCATGGCCGAGGCGATGAAGCTGCAGAAGATGCGGATGATGATGGGTTTCCACGGCAACAGCGATCTCCATCGGCAACACAACGGCACCGAGTCGGAGAACGACGAGCTGAACTCCAACGCAGGTTCGATTCCCTCGCTCGCTCTGCGTTCAGCCGGCAGGTTACCATGGCAACCAGTTTAACCCTTTAAACACGGATCAGCCGCCCGCCGCGTAATTTGCATAATGCTGTTTGGATGGCTCTAAAATGGAAGCCACAATAGCTAGCACTTTTCACTGTCTAAATGAACTGCGTAAAGTTGTACGTCAAGTTACGAGGTAAAATCTATTGAGTTGCGGATTAGGTATGTTCTAGAGATCTAATGTTGCATCCATTTCCGTATATGTCATTGATGACGTCATCACGTTGTACCGCGCCCATGCGACACTCGAGATTCAGTGAGTTTGTTCCTCTATACAACTCCTCTCTTCCTCCTGTAGCTGTTGGACCCACAGACAACAGCTACAACAGCTACAGACAAGACTGTCTGTGGGTCCAACAGCTACAGACAATACTGTCTGTGGGTCCAACAGCTACAGACAATACTGTCTGTGGGTCCAAGACTACAGGAGGAAGAGAGGAGTTACATACAGAGGAACAAACTCACTGAACTGATCCTTTAAGTCTCCTCAGTCTTCCTCCCTCAGTGGATCAGTGACATCACAGTTCCCCATCAGCAGGTTAGTAACAGGAAACAGGAAATGATGTCAGTCTGTTTACCTGACTGAGTGACTCCACTGTCCAATCAGACGCTGGATGGAAGCTAGCAGTTGGAGGTTCGATCCACAGCGCAGCAACTTCCCTGTCTGAACAGTTTGGTCTCTAACGTTCGGTCAATACTCTCCGATATGGACGATCGATCGAATTCTTTGTCCCAAAAGTGGGCGTGGCCTTGGCCGAGCGCACTCAGAGCCTATTTGCATTAATTCTTTGAATGTCTGACTGAAATGATGTCACCTCCACCCAGGTTTTAGTGAATGCTCTGATTGGTTGACAGTATGCATAGTTAATGAGGTGACAGTAGTTTCTGACCATCCAGAGACTGAATAAAATACAAGAAAGAAAGAATGGCTGTTATGGTGTGTGTGTGTGTGTGTGTGTGGGAAGGACACACACACACACACACACACCTGCCTTTACCTGTGACAGCTGCACCTGCCCCCCCCCTCTCTCTCTCTCTCTGTCTCTCTGTCCCTCGCCCATCTTCTCTCTCACTGTCATTTATCTTAATTATAACCCAATTACAGAGAATTAGCCCAAATTCTCCACAGTGCTGCAGACACACACACACACACACACACACACACACTTCTCTCTCTCTCTCTGCTGGCAGGGGCGAGTAAACTTGCCCAAGAAAATGCCAAACCTGGCAGATGGTACACACACACACACACACACACACACATATACACACACGCGCACACACACACACATACACACATATACACACACATATACGCACACACACACACACACACACACACACACACACACATATACACACACGCGCACACACACACACATACACACATATACACACACATATACGCACACACACACACACACACACACAGCTCCCTTGTCTCAAGGTGCAGTAACAGCTTGCTTGCACTGGGATTAAGTGTGTGTGTCTCTCTGTGTGTGTGTCTCTGTGTGTGTGTGTCTCTGTGTGTGTGTGTGTCTCTGTGTGTGTGTGTGGTGTGCGTGTGTGTGTGTGTGTGTGTGTGTGTGTGTGTCTCTCTGTGTTTGTGGTGTGCGTGTGTGTGTGGTGTGTGTGGTGTGTGTGTGTGTGTGTGTGTGTGGTGTCTGTGGTGTGTGTGTCTCTGTGTGTGTGTGGTGTGTGTGTCTCTGTGTGTGTGTGGTGTGTGTGGTGTGTGTGTCTCTGTGTGTGTGTGTGGAGTGTGTGTCTCTGTGTGTGTGTGTGGTGTGTGTGGTGTGTGTGTCTCTGTGTGTGTGTGTGTGTGTGTGTCTCTGTTAGTGTGTGTGTGTGTCCAGTTGTTTCAGCAGCTGTGACTGACGCTGCTGTTCTCCCTCTCTCCTCCAGGGGGCAGTGAGTGTGTGTGTGTGTGTGGTGTGTGTGGTGTGTGTGTGTGTGTGTGTGTGTGTGTGTCTCTGTGTGTGTGTGTGTGTGTGTGTGTGTGTCTCTGTTAGTGTGTGTGTGTCCAGTTGTTTCAGCAGCTGTGACTGACCCTGCTGTTCTCCCTCTCTCCTCCAGGGGGCAGTGAGTGTGTGTGTGTGTGTCTCTGTGTGTGTGTGGTGTGTGTGGTGTGTGTGTGTGTGTGTGTGTGTGTGTGTGTGTGTGTGTGTGTGTGTGTCCAGTTGTTTCAGCAGCTGTGACTGACGCTGCTGTTCTCCCTCTCTCCTCCAGGGGGCAGTGAGTGCTCCTGGGAGAAGGAGCAGCGCCTCCTGTCTCCTCCTCCCTCCTCTGTGGTGGCCGTAGCTCCGCCCCCCGGCTCGGTGGGCGGAGTCACAGCGTCTCTGCTGGGGAGCCACCGCCTCAACACGCTGCAGCACGGCACGCTGCTGGCCAACCGTAAGACACGCCTGCTCTGATTGGATGATGGGCTGATCGGAATATCACTTATTCTGACTGACACTATGTATCCAGATATATAAACTATACAGATACATAAAGTATATATACAGATATATACACTATATACAAATATATAAACTATACAGATACATAAAGTATATATACAGATATATACACTATATACAAATATATAAACTATACAGATACATAAAGTATATATACAGATATATACACTATATACAAATATATAAACTATACAGATACATAAAGTATA
>NC_136007.1:707616-720116 GCF_048128805.1 Centroberyx gerrardi | reverse complement strand
CAACGTGAACGTGAACGCAACGTGAACGCGAACGCGAACGCAACACGAACGCGAACGCAACACGAACGCGAACGCAACACGAACTCAACACGAACGCGAATGCAACGTGAACGCGAACACAACGTGAACGCAACGCGAACGCAACGTGAACGCAACGTGAACGCGAACGCAACGTGAACGCGAACGCAACGTGAACGCGAACGCAACGTGAACGCAACGCAACGTGAACGCGAACGCAACGTGAACGCAACGCAACGTGAACGTGAACGCGAACGCGAACGTGAACGCGAACGCAAACGCAACGCGAACGCAAACGCAAACGCAACGTGAACGCGAACGCAACGCGAACGCATAGGAAATAAAATAGGACACTGTCCTTTGCCCTGAACATCATAGTGAGGTATTCAATAAAGGATCTTCATGTGATCATGTCCTGATCACATGAAGAAGTCATACGGCTGTCATGAGAGCATTTATGACTTCCACATGACGTAGAAGTTTAGCCCTCAGACTAGTGTTCATTGTTAGAGACAATCATGTAAGAATAGACTTTATGTTAGTGTGTATTGTAGAACTGGTTTTGACTAGTTTGAAGCGTGCATATTACATTAGCCATATATTGATTTCTTAGAAAAGGATGAACAAAGCAACTATACATACTGAAGTGTATAAAGAAACTGACATTTCTACCCTTTGTCAGAGAAGATCCCGCAGCCCACTGAGTGTGTGCTGAAGGTTTTCTGAAGACTCTTGAACCTTTGCTCATTTGCGCAACGTGAACGTGAACGCAACGTGAACGCAATGCAACGTGAACACAACGCAACGTGAACGCAGCGCAACGTGAACGCGAACGCAACGTGAACACAACGCAACGTGAACGCGAACGCAACGTGAACACAACGCAACGTGAACGCGAACGCAACGTGAACACAACGCAACGTGAACGCAGCGCAACGTGAACGCAGCGCAACGTGAACGCAGCGCAACGTGAACGCAGCGCAAACGTGAACGCAACGCAACGTGAACGCAACGCAACGTGAACGCAACGCAACGTGAACGCAACGCAGCGTGAACGCAACGCAACGTGAACGCAACGCAACGTGAACGCAGCGCAGCAGTGGAGCATCTTTCAGCTTTTAAAGGAATCATTCTCTGAGCTGTTTGGCAGTTTTGAACAGTTTCTCCTCCTCTTACCTCTCTCTCTCCTCTCCTCCTCTTCTCACCTCTCCTCTCACCTCTCCTCTCCTCCTCTCCTCTCGTCT
This sequence comes from Centroberyx gerrardi, assembly GCF_048128805.1. Classification (NCBI taxonomy): domain Eukaryota; kingdom Metazoa; phylum Chordata; class Actinopteri; order Beryciformes; family Berycidae; genus Centroberyx; species Centroberyx gerrardi. The sequence goes on along the minus strand of NC_136007.1, from coordinate 718,854 downwards.
CCTCTCCTCCTCTCCTCTCCTCACCTCTCCTCTCCTCCTCTCCTCTCGTCTCCTCTCCTCCTCTCCTCTCCTCACCTCTCCTCTCACCTCTCCTCTCCTCCTCTCCTCTCCTCTCCTCTCCTCCTCTCACCTCTCCTCTCACCTCTCCTCCTCTCCTCTCCTCTCCTCCTCTCCTCTCCTCCTCTCACCTCTCCTCTCACCTCTCCTCCTCTCCTCCTCTCCTCTCCTCCTCTCACCTCTCCTCTCACCTCTCCTCCTCTCCTCTCCTCTCCTCTCCTCCTCTCCTCTCCTCCTCTCACCTCTCCTCTCACCTCTCCTCCTCTCCTCTCCTCTCCTCCTCTCACCTCTCCTCTCACCCTCTCCTCTCCTCCTCTCACCTCTCCTCCTCTCACCTCTCCTCTCCTCTTGTCTCCTCTCCTCACCTCTCCTCCTCTCCTCTCCTCCTCTCCTCCTCTCACCTCTCCTCTCACCCTCTCCTCTCCTCCTCTCACCTCTCCTCCTCTCACCTCTCCTCTCCTCTTGTCTCCTCTCCTCACCTCTCCTCCTCTCCTCCCTCTCACCTCTCCTCTCACCCTCTCCTCTCCTCCTCTCACCTCTCCTCACCTCTCCTCCTCTCCTCCCCTCTCACCTCTCCTCTCACCCTCTCCTCTCCTCCTCTCACCTCTCCTCCTCTCCTCTCCTCTTGTCTCCTCTCCTCACCTCTCCTCCTCTCACCTCCTCTCCTCCTCTCCTCCTCTCCTCTCCTCACCTCTCCTCCTCTCCTCTCCTCTCCTCCTCTCCTCTCCTCCTCTCCTCTCCTATTAACCTAATTAACTCTTGTTGTAAACACACTTGAACTCAGTAATTAGTGTTAATTGGTGTTTGTGTTTGTTTACAAAACACTAAAAAGACGGTAAACATGTGAGCTAGATCGCCCAGGGAGAGAGAGAGAGGGAGACACACACACACACACACACACACACACACACACACACACTTCAGTTCATATTTTACACAAACACTGCAGTTCAAACTAAATCAAGTGAAAAATCTGAGTTCAACTTTATATTTAAAATATGAATAAACCACAAATCTGTGAAAAATCTATACAACAACAACTATATACACATTATGTTTATAAAATACCTACAGTATATATCAATATCTAGATCAATATACTGCTTATCTGTATCTACACAGATTTTGATTTATTTCATTTCCACATACAGTATAAATTCACATCAATATGTTTAAAGTTTCATTCCACTAAAACTGAAATATTATGAAATAGATTACAGATTATTTCTTGTTTGTTGTTGTTGTTTAGAACCATGAATCCTCTCAGGATGTTTCTGGAATATTAAAGTCAACAGTTCTCTCACAGTGGAGATCAAACATCTAAAAAGAGACATACAGATATTTACATACACAGATAAATCTTACATATACTCTGTTATTGTTCATTGTTCTGCTTTGGCAATAACAGCTGATTACCATTCATGCCAAAAACTGTGAATTCAATTGAATTATATACATATACATATACATATATATGTATATATATATATACATATATATATATATATATATATGTATACAGTAGAGAGAGAGAAATATGTATAGACATAAAGAGATATAGAGATATAGAGATATGGAGAGAGATTTATACAGAATGTTGGAATTTAAGCTTTCATATAAAACAAATACATCTAAAAATATACATAGGCAAACAATGTAAAATATTATATGATAGAAAAAAAGATTGTTAATTTATTGTTATTACTATTTATTAGTATTATTCTGAATTTGAATTTTATTCTAGAATTTCATGGTTTATAGCTAAAAAAAAAGAGGAAGGAGGGAAGAGAAGGAGAGAAATAAGAGAAAAAATAAAAAGTGTGTGTGGGAGAAGTCCAAACACCTTCACACACACACACACACACACACACAACACACACACAGCTCATGAATAATGCACACAGGAAGCTTTTCTCCACCTTTTAAAACCAAACCACATTAAATATTCATGAGGGTCAGCTTTTATTGGCTGAAACATAAAAACTACAGAAACACACTGAAGAACAAACAGCAACAAAAGAAAGAGAGAGAGACAGGTAGAAAAACACACACACACACACACACACACACACACACACACACACACACAGACACATAAACACATAAAGAGCACACATAGACCACGACAGACGAACAAACACACACACACACACACACACAGCCCATCATCTTGGGCTGTGTGTGTGTGTGTGTGTGTGTGTTTGTTCGTATGTGTGGTTATGTGTGTTTTATGTGTTTATGTGTGTGTGTGTCCTTGTTTTTTTTGCTATTCATGTAAAGCATTTTGTATTTATATTATGTATTTTATTTTCTATTTAATGTTTTTTTATTTCTATTTTCTGTTCACTATTCATATTTCTTACATTCATTGTTTTTTCCATCTCATGTTTCTGTTGGTTTTTTTCATTTCTATTTCCTGTGTAATATTATTTGTCTTTAATTATTTTTCTATTTGATGTTTTTTCCAGAAGATTCCCTGTTGCCCCTCCCACTTCTGAAACCCTCCTATGAGAAGATGCCGCTCACCTCTCAGCCGCTGTCAATCAACCACGCAAGCCCCGCCTTCGCTCCATTCCTATTGGCTGAGGGTCTGTCATCCATGGAGACGCTGCTCACTAATATACAGGTGAGGAGAGAAACAAACAAAGAAAGAAAGAAAGAAAGAAAGAAAGAAGAAGAGAAACAAGCTTGTTTTAAGATGAGATGAAAACACTCGACTCGGTGAAATAAGGAGCAAACAGGAAGTTTGTCTTGATGGATTCTCTCGCTCTGTGGAAGTTTCTTTTTCATTCTGGACAAGAACGAATGAAGGAGGAGAACGAGTCTGACATCTGAACAGAAGCTGGACTGAAGACCGGCTGGACTGAAGACCGGCAGGACTGAAGACCGGCTGGACTGAAGACCGGCAGGAGTGAAGACCGGCTGGACTGAAGACCGCTGGACTGAAGACCGGCAGGTCTGAAGACCGGCTGGACTGAAGACCGGCTGGACTGAAGACCGGCAGGAGTGAAGACCGGCTGGACTGAAGACCGGCAGGTCTGAAGACCGGCAGGACTGAAGACCGGCTGGAGACTCTGTCATATCTCTGTCATATCTCTGTCATATCCATCATATCTCTATTATATCTCTACCATATCTCTGTCATATCCGTCATATCTCTATCATATCTCTGTCATATCCATCATATCTCTATTATATCTCTACCATATCTCTGTCATATCTCTATCATATCTCTGTCATATCCATCATATCTCTATTATATCTCTATCATATCTCTGTCATATCTCTATCATATCTCTGTCATATCTCTGTCATATCCATCATATCTCTATTATATCTCTACCATATCTCTGTCATATCCGTCATATCTCTATCATAGCTCTGTCATATCTTCATCATATCTCCGTCATATCTCCATCATATCTCTATCATATCTCTGTCATATATATCATATCTTCATCATATCTTAGTCATATCTCCATCATATCTCTGTCATATCTCTATCATATCTCTGTTATATCTCTATCATATCTGTCATATCTATTATATCTCTATAATATCTCTATCATAGCTCTGTCATATCTGTCATATCTTTCATATCTCTGTCATATCTCTGTCATATCTCTGTCATATCTCTGTCATATGTCCGTCATATCTCTGTCATATGTCCGTCATATCTCTGTCATATCTCTGTCATATTTCTGTCATATCTGTCATATCTGGAACAGTGTTGAGCAGTGTTCAGGCAGGAGCAGCATGTCTGCCATCTCATCTCCCAGTCTTTCTTATCTCTTTCTACTTTGAACTATCTAATAAAAAATTGTTGTAAATGTGAGTTCATCAGTGATTCAGAAACTTTTGTTTACCTGCGACCGAGTCGACCGTCTGTCGCAAAGTGTTTTCCACGTCTCCGCTGTCGAGGTCATCAGCTCGCCGCCGGCCGCCGGTCTGCCAACAGGAAGTAGATTCTGAGGAAAAATTAAAGAGTGTCTGAACAAAATGTTTTAAATCCTGTTTTAATCCTGTGTATCTGTGTGTGTGTGTGTGTGTGTGTGTGTCAGGGCCTCCTGAAGGTGGCGGTAGAGAGCGCTCGCTCTCAGGACAAACAGAACCAGCTGGAGAGGAAAGAGTTAAAACTGGAGCTGGACAGAGAGAGAGACGTGAGACAGGCTCTGCAGAGACAGCTGAGCTCCGAGCTGCACACCAGAGGTGAGACAGGTGGGGGTGAGACAGGTACACCAGAGGTGAGACAGGGGGAGGTGAGACAGGTAGACCAGAGGTGAGACAGGGGGAGGTGAGACAGTAGACCAGAGCTGAGACAGGTGGAGGTGAGACAGGTAGACCAGAGCTGAGACAGGTGGAGGTGAGACAGGTGGAGGTGAGACAGGTGGGGGTGAGACAGGAGACCAGAGGTGAGACAGGTGGAGGTGAGACAGGGGAGGTGAGACAGGTAGACCAGAGCTGAGACAGGTGGAGGTGAGACAGGTAGACCAGAGCTGAGACAGGTGGAGGTGAGACAGGTAGACCAGAGGTGAGACAGGTGGAGGTGAGACAGGTAGACCAGAGGTGAGACAGGTGGGGGTGAGACAGGGGAAGGTGAGACAGGTAGACCACAGCTGAGACAGGTGGAGGTGAGACAGATGGGGTGAGACAGGTAGACCAGAGGTGAGACAGGTCGGGGTGAGACAGGTATGATCAAGCTAACGTAGCTAACTGCTAACATTAGCTAACATGTTGCTGCAGTCTGATCTGAGGTCAGTTAGTGGAGATTTGAAACAGATGTGAAATGTTTTGTCTGAAGAGCCAACATGGCCGCCCGTCTCCCTCTCTGACCTCTGACCTCTAGCGTAGCTGGTTAGCAGCTAGCTTGACGAGTCACACTGATGACTAAGATGATTCAATATGTTTATATAACTTCAATAACTTTATATAACTAACTATATATGACTCATATTTACTGTAGAATTATTTCATAGAAGTGTTACGCTGCTTTAAACACAATTTACTATTAAAGTCAGAAGTTTATAATTATGTCTCTCCTTCTCTCCTCTCCTTTCCTCTCTCTCCTCTCTCCTCCTCTCCTCTCTCTCTTTCTCTCCTCTCCTCTCTCTCCTCCTCTCCTTCTCCTCTCCTCTCCTCTCTCTCCTCTCTCCTCCTCTCCTCTCCTCTCTCCTCCTCCTCTCCTCTCCTCTCCTCTCCTCCTCCACTCTCCTCTCCCTCCTCTCTCTCCTCTCCTCTCCTTCTCCTCTCCTCCTCCTCTCCTCTCTCTCCTCTCCTCTCTCCTCTCCTCTCTCTCCTCTCCTCCTCTCCTCTCTCCTCTCCCTCTCCTCTCTCCTCTCTGTCCTCTCCCTCTCCTCTCCTCCTCTCCTCCTCTCTCCTCCTCTCCTCTCCTCTCCTCCTCTCTCCTCCTCTCCCTCTCCCTCTCCTCTCCTCTCCCTCTCCTCTCCCCTCCTCTCTCCTCTCCTCTCCTCTCCTCTCCTCTCCTCTCCCCTCCTCTCTCCTCCCCTCCTCTCTCCTCCTCTCCTCTCCTCTCCTCTCCTCTCCCTCCTCTCTCCTCCCCCTCTCTCTCTCCTCTCCTCTCCTCTCCCTCTCTCTCCCTCCTCTCTCCTCTCCTCTCCCCTCCTCTCTCCTCTCCTTTCCTCTCCTCTCCTCTCCTCTCCTCTCCTCTCCTCCTCTCTCCTCCTCTCTCCTCCTCTCCTCTCTCCTCTCCTCTCTCCTCCTCTCCTCTCCTCCCCTCCTCTCCTCTCCTCCTCTCCCTCCTCTCCTCCTCTCCTCTCCTCTCCTCTCTCCTCCCCTCCCCTCCTCTCCTCTCCTCTCTCCTCCCCTCCTCTCCTCCTCCTCTCCTCCTCTCCCCTCCTCTCCTCTCCTCTCCTCTCCTCTCTCTCCTCTCCTCTCCTCTCCTCTCCTCCTCTCCCTCTCCCTCTCCTCTCCTCTCCTCCCCTCCTCTCTCCTCCTCTCCTCCTCTCCTCTCTCTCTTCTCTTCTCCTCTCCTCCTCCTCTCCTCTCCTCTCCTCTCCTCCTCTCCCCTCCTCCTCTCCTCCTCCTCTCCTCTCCTCCTCTCCTCCTCTCCTCTCCTCTCCTCTCTCCTCCCCTCCCCTCCTCTCCTCTCCTCTCTCCTCCCCTCCTCTCCTCCTCCTCTCCTCCTCTCCCCTCCTCTCCTCTCCTCTCCTCTCCTCTCTCTCCTCTCCTCTCCTCTCCTCTCCTCCTCTCCCTCTCCCTCTCCTCTCCTCTCCTCCCCTCCTCTCTCCTCCTCTCCTCCTCTCCTCTCTCTCTTCTCTTCTCCTCTCCTCCTCCTCTCCTCTCCTCTCCTCTCCTCTCCTCTCCTCTCCTCCTCTCTCCTCCTCTCCTCCTCTCCTCCTCTCCTCCTCTCCCCTCCTCTCCTCCTCTCTCCTCCTCTCCTCCTCTCCTCCTCCTCTCCTCCTCTCCTCCTCAGTGTCTATCCAGCGGAGGTTGAGGAAGGAGAAGAAGGCGAAGAGGAAGCTTCAGGAAGCTCTGGACTTCGAGGCGAGGAGGAGGGAGCAGGTGGAGCGAGCGCTCAAACACTCTGACGCTCTGAGCGGTGAGGCCGCACTCCTCTCTTTCTCTCTTCTCTCTTCCTCTCTTCTCTCTTCTTTCTTCCTCTTCCTCTCTTTCTCTTTCTCTCTTCTCTCTTCTCTTCTTCCTCTCTTCTCTCTTCCTCTCTTCTCTCTTCTCTCTTCTCTCTTCCTCTCTTCTCTTCTCTCTTCCTCTCTTCTCTTCTCTCTTCCTCTCTTCTCTCTTTCTCTTCCTCTCTTCTCTCTTCCTCTCTTCCTCTCTTTCTCTCCTCTCTTCCTCTCTTCTCTCTTCCTCTCTTCTCTTCTCTCTTCCTCTCTTCTCTCTTTCTCTCCCTCTCTTCTCTTCCTCTCTTCCTCTCTTTCTCTTCTCTCTTCCTCTCTTCTCTCTTCTCTCTTCCTCTCTTCCTCTCTTCTCTCTTCCTCTCTTGAACTGGTTTTACTGGTTTTCCTGTTTTTTTACTGGTTCAGTCTGTTTCATGTTTTGTTGTTTTTCAGATGTTGTGATTCCTGAGAACGAGCTGGAGAACAAACAGCAGGAAAACTCTGCAGCACAAGGTGACAACAACAACAACAACAACAAAACCTAACAACAAACATAAAAACAACAAACAACAACATCAATAACAACAATAATAATAATACTATTATGATAAATGATGTCTTCTACTTGTTAGCACTTTCACATCAACAAACTGATTATTTATCACATTATTTTTATCATTTACATTCATTTTTCCAATTAGTTTTCGTGTGTGTGTGTGTGTGTGTGTATGTGTGTGTGTGTGTGTGTGTGTTCTTACATCACTACCTTACTACTAAATTGACATTAACTTGGACTCCCGTCACCTGCTGATGATGTCACTAGATACCAGCCATAAATCCTCTCCAAATCCAAAAAGCGTATCAAAGTTTTCTGAATTTATTTGAGTTTTTATTTAAATTTTTAAAATTTCAGATGATGATGTTGATTCTTATTATTATGAATCTTTAGTTATCGTCATGTTTTAGTGAGAAAAGACAAACGACCGGCTGTGAAGAAGAATAACAAGAATTATTATAAAACCAAATCAATTTTACAAAACAGAGAGAGAGAACAGAGAGAGAAAGCTGCCAGTGCTTCTATTACTGTCAACACTTTAAATAATGTGTCCACTGTGTGTGTGTGTGTGTGTGTGTGTGTGTGTGTGTGTGTGTGTGTTGACTGTGAAATTGAATCAGCAAAAACAATCACAAACTACAAAGCATGCAGAACAAAACACTGCACACACACACACACACACACAATCTTTGTACACACACACACACACACAATCTTTGTTGTTACACTGTGTAAACATTATGTTTATGTGTGTGTGTATGTGTGTGTGTGTGTGTGTGCTTCTTCCCAACTGACATGATAATAAGATACATTTATCATAACAGAGAGAGAGACAGGCAGACAGACAGGCAGAGGAAATATATCCCATGTATTTTAGAGATTCTAAAACTCTCTCTTACACACGCACACACACACACAACTCAACTGGTCTTAACGAGCTCCTGGTCTTAACGAGCTCCTGGTCTTACGAGCTCCTGGTCTAACGAGCTCCTGGTCTTACAATCTCCTGGTCTTAACGAGCTCCTGGTCTTAACGAGCTCCTGGTCTTAACGAGCTCCTGGTCTTAACAATCTCCTGGTCTTAACGAGCTCCTGGTCTTAACGAGCTGATGGCTCCAGTTACAGACTAGAGTTTAATTCTTTGAATGAGACGGAATATTTAGATTCCATTTAATTTGGTTAGTTCTGAATGAGGAGAACACTAACTTCACTAACTCTCTCTCTCTCTCACTCCCTCTCTCTCTGTCTCCCTTTCTCTCTCTCCCTTTCTCTGTCTCACTCCCTCTCTCTCTCTCTCCCTCTCTCTCTCTCTGTCTCTCTCTCCCTTTCTCTCTCTCCCTCTCTCCCTCTCTTCAGAGAACAGACCCTACACCAAACCTCCCATCCTCTTCTGAGACACAGATCTTCCTCTCAGGATGGATGAGGATGATGATGAGGAGAAGAGAGGAAGAGGAAGAGGAGAAGAAGAATCCACTGGACTCAAACAGCTGAACTCCTGAAAAACAGATGAATAAAAAAAGAGGAAAAGAATGAATGAAAGTGAAGTGACCTGAAGTCCCGTCTACACCTCCACCTCTCTCTACCTGTTGATTCGTCTTTGTTACTGTATATTTCAGCTGATTATTAGTATTAGTATTATTATCATTAATGTTATTATTATTATTATTATTATGATACTAGGACAGAGGAGGAGTCTGGTTCCATGTGAAGAGAAATGGAATCTGTGATGTCATCAGGAGAAACATCCTGCTGCGGCTCCATTGACAGTGAATGGGAGACTGAACTGGTTTTAAAAAGGAAACCAGTTTAAAAGACTTTGGATCCTCTGCAGAACCTGGACGGGTTTGAGATCACAAAACATGAAAGAGGGGGTCAGTTCACTTCCTGGTGGGGGCGGGGTCAGTTCACTCCCCGACTGAAATTTTTTTTTATAAACTGATATTTAACTAATAACATGTTACTGCTCTCATTCTGCTGTAGTACTTCATTTAGTAGTAATAGTTGGTAGTAATTTAGTAGTAGTAGTTCATTTAGTAGTACTAGCAATATTGTTCCTTGTTAGGAGTCCAATATGGCCTCTGAGTTTAGCTGAGTCGGCCTTAACGAGCTCTGGATCCTAACGAGGTCTGGAGCCTAACGAGCTCTGGATCTTAACGAGCTCTGGATCCTAACAAGCTCTGGATCCTAACAAGCTCTGGATCCTAACGAGCTCTGGATCTTAACGAGCTCTGGATCCTAACGAGCTCTGGATCTTAACGAGCTCTGGATCCTAACAAGCTCTGGATCTTAACGAGCTCTGGATCCTAACGAGCTCTGGGCCTTAACGAGCCAGCAGTGCCAGTCTTCCTTTTCTGACAGCTGATTGGTTGCCAGTATTTGTTTTGTTTTATTTACATCTGTTTTCATTCTGATTGTTTTTGGGCCAATTCAAAATGTAAATACAAATCAAATCTTTTACTAACGATGTATGATTCATTCTGGGTTGATTGATTGTTAATGAGTTGCTATGACACCCGCCTCTTGGAAAACATTAGGAATTGAATTTTAGAGGAAACCTCGACCCCAACCCCTGATTCTTTTTACAAAAAAAAAAAAAAACAAGTGAAAAAGTGTAAAAAGTGATTTTCGGTGATGCATCGCATGCTTGTTCACATCAGCAACAAAACATTATTATTAAGATTTAAACATGAAAAAAGAACAGAAGAAGAAGAAGAAGCTGTTTCCATACGATGGGTTTTTTGGTTTGGATGATGATTAAAGATCTGCTGGATCTGGATCAGTTTCACTGTTTAGTTTACTGAACTCACCACACAGGACTTCTGGGTAATGATAACTGGTATCTGTACTGGTAGAACTGGTATCTGTACTGGTAGAACTGATATCTGTACCGGTAGAACTGGTAGAACTGGTATCTGTACTGGTAGAACTGGTATCTGTACCGGTAGAACTGGTAGAACTGGTCCCAGCCATCCATTTTCTAGCTGTTGATCCCGGTCAGGTTTTTGGTTGCAGCAGAGCAGCAGCTTCCTCCAGCTCCTCCTGGGGAACCAGGCGCTCCCAGGCATGCTGGGAGATGTAGTCCCTCCAGCATGTCCTGGGTCTGACTCCAGGTCGACTCCAAGCTCCTCAACCTGAGGAGAAACCTCATGTCACCCTGAGAGAAAGCTCATGTCACCCTGAGGAGAAAGCTCATGTCACCCTGAGGAGAACCTCATGTCACCCTGAGGAGAAAGCTCATGTCACCCTGAGGAGAACCTCATGTCACCCTGAGGAGAAAGCTCATGTCACCCTGAGGAGAACCTCATGTCACCCTGAGGAGAAACCTCATGTCAACCCTGAGGAGAAAGCTCATGTCACCCTGAGGAGAACCTCATGTCACCCTGAGGAGAAAGCTCATGTCACCCTGAGGAGAACCTCATGTCACCCTGAGGAGAAACCTCATGTCACCCTGAGGAGAACCTCATGTCACCCTGAGGAGAACCTCATGTCACCCTCGAGGAGAAACCTCATGTCACCCTGAGGAGAAACCTCATGTCACCCTGAGGAGAACCTCATGTCACCCTGAGGAGAACCTCATGTCACCCTGAGGAGAAACCTCATTTCACCCTGAGGAGAACCTCATGTCACCCTGAGGAGAAACCTCATGTCACCCTGAGGAGAACCTCTTCTCCTCCTCGGTCTAACCTGCAGTCAGACTTGTGATCCTTCTTCCCCTCACTGCTGAATCAGACTGAGAACCTGAACTCAGGAAACCTTTTTCCATCAGAGAACCATGAGCTCAGACTTGATGCTCCTCCAGTTCCCATCAGAGATCACAGTGTGATGAAGCCAGAAGGATGACATCATCCTCAAACAGCAGAGATCCTCCCTGATGTCACTGAACTGGACTCTCTCCAGACCGGCCGCTCCTTGATCTGCTGTCCATGAAGATACAAACAGGAGAGACCAGCAGCATCTTGTTGATGCCTTGAAGCAGCAACAACACAAACCAGCTGTCAGTCTGAGTGAACCGGGACTGAGCGGCTCCTGTCTGCCAATCCAAAGGCTCTGT
>NC_136007.1:700116-702616 GCF_048128805.1 Centroberyx gerrardi | reverse complement strand
ATCTTATGTCTCAATAGAAATTAGTGAAATGTTGCAAAATGCATTGAACACGGACACAGGACTCTGACTTCTCACCACTATGAAGAACAAGGATTTGACTAAAACCAGTGACTAAAATCAAGTGAATCACAGAATGGAATCCTGCCTGTCTTCTGTTTGCCTGGTCCAGGATCTGGAATGAACTGGATTCTGCTGCGTCCCTCTGCCTCAGAGACGCTTCAGTCCCAGAACTCCTGTTTGGTGAATATCTCTCTCTCTATATATATATATATGTACATATATATATATATATATATCTGTACTGATAAAAGAGGAGGTGCTGTAGCAATATATATTCGTCAATATATTTCATGACATCCAAACCGTCTTCAGTGTTCAGTCCCTGATCATCTTGAGTCTCATCGCTCTGCTGAACTCTTTTATTCCACTAGAAATCAGACTAGTCGCCCAATCAGAATAAAGCTGGCTCATATAACCTCCTCCATCACAACAAACGGGCGTTCTGAATGAAAAGTCATTCTGTCAGACGATGGTTTAACTCTTTCATGATCGGGTCGATGGATAAATGTCGTCATGGAAACTCGTTCTGATCTCTTCCTCTGGTTGGATCTAAACTGTCTCTGCTCGCCCAGCTGAGGGACGTCAGTGATGTTTACTTTGTCCTGGAGAATTTGAACGGTGCGCTTGTTACGAACCCCGGGGCGCTCAGGCTTGACGTAGGCGGTGCGGCCCGTTTTTTATATATCAAGTTCTGACAATTCAAAACAAAGTGGACCCGAAGTGGAGTCGTCCGTTCTGATGAACCGCTGCTTCATCAGGAAGAACAGCAGTGAAGCTCCGGACAAAGATCCAGCTGATAAAACCAGAACCTGTTAGACCTGGAGTCTGTCAGAGGCTTTTATTCTGATTCCAGACTGTGGAGCAGAAACTCACAGCATGAGATCCTTTATTCTGCGTCATGTAAACACCGGAGGGGAATCTTCAATCAGATGATTTCATGCTGAATGGAAACAAATGGCTCATGACTGATTCCTTGGTTGACCTCAGAAGATCAGCGGCTTCATCCCGGAGTCTGACAGCAAGATGCAATCTTGGATGTGACTTTCTCAGACTTTGCTGCATCCTGCTCCAAACCAGATTAAACCGGATATCCTCCTCCCATCAGTGACAGAGACCGACCCTCCGTCCTCTGGACGACCTTCGGTCCGGGACATCGGTCAGTGTGTGGGATCTGCCTGCTGGCGCTGCTTGAAGTTTGGTCAGTGGATCGCCAGTCGTTCATGGCAGGATCCTCCAACAGGAATCCACTCCGGACCAGAAGCCTCCTGCACCCCGTCCCCTCAGCTGCGGACACAGAGCTGAAGGTAAAAAGGGTCAAACTCCACCTGATGAAGCGTCTGACCGCTGCTCCACAAAAGGCCGTCAGGACAGAACATCAAACACGTGGAAATACTGTGGAGCAGAAAGAACTGAAACGTGGAAAAAAGAGCTTCTATAAAAGCAAGGTGGAGCGACAGTCCTGCGGTCTGAGCACCGCCCACCGCTCCTGATGGAGACGATTCAGAAACAGATTCACAATCTAGACCTGACCTCCGGCCTCCTGCCGGCTCCCGCCATCCAGACACGGAGCGGAGAGCAGAAACAGCTCCAGACCGAGTTCCTCACAGGATCCTTAAACTGGAACTCGGTTCTCCAGAGGCAACAAACCTGAATTCATCTTTTCAGCAGAGTCCCGAAGGAGAGGAGGAGAGCTGTCTCCGTTCTCCCCGGAACCAGAACCCATCCGTGGATCTGAGGCCGGTTCCACCTCGCCTCAGAGAGACCGGAGAGAGACCAGAGAGACCGGAGAGAGACCGGAGAGAGACTGGAGAGAGACCAGAGAGACCGGAGAGAGACCGGAGAGACCGGAGAGAGACCGGAGAGAGACCGGAGAGAGACCGGAGAGACCGGAGAGAGACCGGAGAGACCGGAGAGAGACCGGAGAGAGACCGGAGAGAGACCGGAGAGACCGGAGAGAGACCGGAGAGAGACCGGAGAGAGACTGGAGAGACCGGAGAGAGACCGGAGAGAGACCGGAGAGAGACCGGAGAGACCGGAGAGACCGGAGAGAGACCGGAGAGAGACCGGAGAGACTCCGCAGGTCTCCGAGCCTCCTGCTGGTCAACATGATCACCGACTCTAACAAGCTGATTTACCTGCTGTGGACACACGGCATTCTGGGAAAATAACGCTTCTCCACCACGAACTGAATGACGTCCCAACAGCCGGTTAACGGTTACGTTTCGGCAACTAAAGCGACTTGGTGAAGGTTTGGAAATCGTTTGGTCGGTTAAATGAGAAAAGCTTTCATTCAAAATTAAAATGTACTTATGGTTGAAATGTCTTTTGTAAACGCTGAGAATCGAACCGCCGTCGCCATCGAAGACAAACACATGCGCCTAACCTCCACCTGACCTCTACCCTGACCTCCACCTTGACCTCCACCTGACCCCCACCCTGA
>NC_136007.1:690116-695116 GCF_048128805.1 Centroberyx gerrardi | reverse complement strand
TCTCTGGGCCGGTCTCTGGGTCGGTCTCTGGGCCGGTCTTTGGGCCGGTCTCTGGGTCTGTCTCTGGGTCTGTCTCTGGGCCGGTCTTTGGGCCGGTCTCTGGGTCTGTCTCTGGGTCTGTCTCTGGGCCGGTCTCTGGGTCTGTCTCTGGGCCGGTCTTTGGGCCGGTCTCTGGGTCTGTCTCTGGGTCTTTCTCTGGGCCGGTCTCTGGGCCGGTCTCTGGGTCTTTCTCTGGGCCGCCGGTTCCTCCAGAGGAACCCTAGACTGTAACAAAGATGGAGTAGTGAGTGTTCTTCACCACAGGGTTCTGAAGGGTTTTGAAGCCAAAAGTTTGGGTTTACGAGCGCTGCCATGTTGACATTTTGTGGAGGCGGAGCAGCCAGAGCGAGGCCGGGGGTTTCCCACAGAGCCGCCTGCTATTGGTCCGTGATCGGCGACCTGCCGATCACTGGGAAAACAACCCTGATTTATAACCGTTATATCTGCTAATGATACATTACCCATCGGTACACATTTATCTATAAATCCATCCTAGGATTACTTCCATCGTACCTCTGTGGTTATATTTCTAGAACCTACAGTAATTATTGTTGACGATCAAATGATTATTACCAGCTAACCGACTGTTCTGAGGAACTCCCACAATTCACAGCGTTTGTGACGTTAATATCGATGTATCATGCGTCCCAAGAGAAAAACAAAAAACACAATTCAGGAAAAATGAACAAAACAAAAACAATTAACAGAAACTTAGAGAGAAACGTAAAACTTCATGCAACTTCATGATTTCCAGCTGACTGGTCCGACGCTTCAGAACAGAATCTGACCAAACAGCTTTTTATTGATAGAAGAGAACACAGAGGAGGGATACCATGTAGGAGAGAGAGTTCCTGTTGGGGAGACCGGATCTACTTTTATTCTTAAATACCGTATATCCTCTAATAGTGGCCTGTAGTCAATTAAAAGCCGGGTCTCCGATAATGGCCGGGGCCGTCGTCGACACGAACAAATAAAGGCCGGTCTCAAATACAGGCCGGGGGAAAAAACAAAGGAAACAAGACTAGGTCAAAACCAGTACATGGCTGGACCGTGTCCGTCTCCTCTCTCCGCCGCTGTCCTCTCCACCGCGCCCACGGCCCGCATCGATCCTCCCGATCCAAGCCCCGGACCCCCGCCGAAATCTCGGCCGGATCACCGGGAACACATCGGTGCCCAGGTTCAGTTAGCTTCAGTTAGCTTCAGCTTACATGCAAACAACGGTGGATACCGGTAAACTCCTGGTGCCTGTTATACATGTAACTGTAGTTTGTAGTAACGTACAAGTGCCACAAGATGGCTCGGCCGGCGGAAGTCTCCGGAGCGTGCCGTCGTCGATTACCGTAATTATCGTAATGCATCGCAGTAACAAAAAAACGTCTACCTAACGAACCCCAACAGAAGCAGATCAGAAAACAAGGAGGCTTCGTACTAAAATATGAGCAAATATACTTACCAAACAGAGGGAATTAGAAATAAAGGCCTGTCTCTAATATCAGCCTGCTTCCAATAAAGGCCTGGTACCCTCTGCAGTTGAGGTAAATAAAGGCCCGGGCCAATATTAGAGGAAATACGGTACTAATTTTACTGTCAACCAAGAATAGAAATACAAAATGAGGATCTATTGTTGAATCTGTTCACCAACGTGTTCGATGTCAGTTTCCATTCAAATGAATGGAAGAAAAATCTGAACGCTACAAACTGGTCCAGCTGATCTGATCCTGGTGAAGTTTATATTCTGGTTTTCCTGTTAAAACTCAGTGGAGCGTTGCTTTAGAACTCTCTGCCGCCCGGCGGACAGTCGTGTTCGGGTTCAGAAGTTCTGGACGTTTGAATGTTGTGTTCAGGGACTACTTTCTGGCGGAGGCACACAGTCTGCTGGGCGTCTCTGAGCTGGACAGAAAGCAGCGGTGCGTTCACGTGCCGGCGGATAAATCTGAAAAACTAACCAGACTCATAACTTTTTAAAGCAAGAAGCAAAATCCGCTTCATCTTCACGTCACGGTCCGGTCTCGGGTCCGGTCTCGGGTCCGGTCCGGTCCTGATGAAGCTCCTGACGCCCTGCGCTGACCTTTGACCCCAGATGACTTCTGTTCCCTTTTCAGACTTTTTTACTGCTGTAGATATTCTGTATTTCAGAATAACAACGATTAAGAACAAGATAAGACATTTTCATATAGAAATCACTTTCTAACGTCACATAAAACATCTGCAGCTGCAGAACCAACTGATCAGCTGTTTGTGTGTTAGGTGATTTTCAGATGAGACGCTTCATAACTGATTCTTATGAAATAAACTTCAAACCAACAACAGACTGAGTTCACACTTTTATTGGTCGTCACTGTGTGTGTGTGTGTGTGTGTGTGTGTGTACAACAATTTCTCAAGGAAACCAATCACAAAATTACAACAAAGCAATAATCAATATGAGATATTGACGAGACGCTGCAGTTTAACTGGAACTGAAGTTTTCTATAATAATCCCATTATATCGTTACACAATATTATCGATTAGTACCAATACAGATCAATCAAATCCTCCTGAGGTCAAGCTGTCAATCATCTCTAACCTTTGACTCCTGTCTCAGTCTGTGTGTGTGTGTGTGTGATAATAATAATAATAATAATAATAATAAACAGCAGAGATCTACAACTAGAGATGTGAAACACTGAGGAGGGAAGGAGAGGAGGAAGGGAAGGAGAGGAGGAAGGGAAGGAGAGGAGGAAGGGGAGGAGAGGAGGAGGAAGGGAAGGAGAGGAGGAAGGGGAGGAGAGGAGGAGGAAGGGAAGGAGAGGAGGAAGGGGAGGAGAGGAGGAGGAAGGGAAGGAGAGGAGGAGGAAGAGAAGGAGAGGAGGAAGTCTTCAGTATTTGGGCCTCTTGACGTCGACCCTGAAAAATAAAGAGCGAATACAGTTTACTGACTGTTACTACAGTTTACTGACTGTTTACTGACTGTTAATACAGTTTACTGACTGTTTACTGACTGTTAATACAGTTTACTGACTGTTAATACAGTTTACTGACTGTTACTACAGTTTACTGACTGTTTACTACAGTTTACTGACTGTTTACTGACTGTTAATAGAGCTTACTGACTGTTAATACAGTTTACTGACTGTTTACTGACTGTTAATACAGTTTACTGACTGTTTACTGACTGTTACTACAGTTTACTGACTGTTTACTGACTGTTAATACAGTTTACTGACTGTTACTACAGTTTACTGACTGTTTACTACAGTTTACTGACTGTTTACTGACTGTTAATACAGTTTACTGACTGTTAATACAGTTTACTGACCGTTTACTGACTGTTACTACAGTTTACTGACTGTTTACTGACTGTTACTACAGTTTACTGACTGTTTACTGACTGTTACTACAGTTTACTGACTGTTTACTGACTGTTAATACAGTTTACTGACTGTTACTACAGTTTACTGACTGTTAATACAGTTTACTGACTGTTACTACAGTTTACTGACGGTTTACTGTTAATAGTTTACTGACTGTTAATACAGTTTACTGACGGTTTACTGTTAATAGTTTACTGACTGTTAATACAGTTTACTGACTGTTAATACAGTTTACTGACTGTTTACTGACTGTTAATACAGTTTACTGACTGTTTACTGACTGTTACTACAGTTTACTGACTGTTTACTGACTGTTACTACAGTTTACTGACTGTTTACTGACTGTTAATACAGTTTACTGACTGTTACTACAGTTTACTGACTGTTAATACAGTTTACTGACTGTTACTACAGTTTACTGACGGTTTACTGTTAATAGTTTACTGACTGTTAATACAGTTTACTGACTGTTTACTGACTGTTAATACAGTTTACTGACTGTTAATACAGTTTACTGACTGAGTTTCCTGACTGTTTGAGCAGGTTTCCAGAGACCTGACTGACTGGTTATTGATCAGAGAGGAAACACTCACCCATCTGCCTCCATCTTCTTCCTCTTCTCAATGATCTGAGAGAGAGAGAGAGGAGAGGAGAGAGGAGACCGAGAGAGAGAGAGGAGAGAGAGGAGAGGAGAGAGGAGAGAGAGAGAGAGGAGACGAGAGAGAGATCGAGAGAAGAGAGGAGAGGGAGAGGAGAGAGAGAGAGAGAGAAGAGAGAGGGAGAGAGGGAGACAGAGAGACAGAGAGAGGGAGGGAGAGAAGACAGAGAGAGGAGAGAGAGAGGGAGAGAGGGAGAGAGACAGAGAGAGAGACAGAGAGAGGGAGGGAGAAAGAGAGAGAGAGTTTAGTTTTCTCTGTCAGTACTAGCTCGTTCACCCTGCTCCAGACTTCCTGCCTCTCTCTCTCACCCGCGCTGATCTTCTTCCACTGTCTGTCCAGCTCGGCCTTCTCATTGGTCTCTTTGAAGCGTCTGGTCTTCCGGCCCTCGGACATCTTGATGCCGTACTGGAAGGCAGCTCTGCAGGGACAAACAGAGCCAACACTGACTGACCTGTGGAGCTGACTGAGGTCAGAGCTGACCTGAGGGTCAGAGCTGATCTGAGGTCAGAGCTGATCTGAGGTCAGAGCTGACCTGAGGTCAGACAGAGCTGATCTGAGGTCAGAGCTGACCTGCAGAGCTGCCCTGAGGTCAGAGCTGATCTGAGGTCAGAGCTGACCTGCAGAGCTGCCTGAGGTCAGAGCTGATCTGAGGTCAGAGCTGACCTGAGGTCAGAGCTGATCTGAGGTCAGAGCTGACCTGAGGTCAGAGCTGACCTGCAGAGCTGACCTGAGGGTCAGAGCTGATCTGAGGTCAGAGCTGAGCTGCAGAGCTGCCCTGAGGTCAGAGCTGCCCTGAGGTCAGAGCTGATCTGAGGTCAGAGCTGACCTGAGGTCAGAGCTGATCTGAGGTCAGAGCTGATCTGAGGTCAGAGCTGAGGACAAACTGACTGCTGCTACTGAGCTGCTACTATTATTACTACTGCTGCTAGTACTACTACAAATACTGCTG
>NC_136007.1:667616-687616 GCF_048128805.1 Centroberyx gerrardi | reverse complement strand
TATAATGATCTATAATGATCTACAGTGATCTATAATGATCTATAATGATCTGCAGTGATCTATAATGATCTGCTGTGATCTATAATGATCTATAATGATCTGCAGTGATCTATAATGATCTGCAGTGATCTATAATGATCTATAATGATCTGCTGTGATCTATAATGATCTGCAGTGATATATAATGATCTATAATGATCTGTAATGATCTGCAGTGATCTATAATGATCTATAATGATCTATAATGATCTGCAGTGATCTATAATGATCTATAATGATCTATAATGATCTGCAGTGATCTATAATGATCTGCAGTGATCTGTAATGATCTATAATGATCTATAATGATCTGCAGTGATCTATAATGATCTATAATGATCTGCTGTGATCTATAATGATCTGCAGTGATCTATAATGATCTATAATGATCTGCAGTGATCTGTAATGATCTGCAGTGATCTGTAATGATCTATAATGATCTATAATGATCTGCAGTGATCTGTAATGATCTATAATGATCTATAATGATCTGCAGTGATCTATAATGATCTATAATGATCTGCAGTGATCTGTAATGATCTATAATGATCTATAATGATCTATAATGATCTGCAGTGATCTATAATGATCTATAATGATCTGCAGTGATCTATAATGATCTGCAGTGATCTGTAATGATCTATAATGATCTATAATGATCTATAATGATCTGCAGTGATCTATAATGATCTATAATGATCTGCAGTGATCTACCACTTAATCTTCAGTGTAGTCTGATGTCAGCAGCTTCAGTAACACTTCATATCACAACTTACAAAATATACATAGAAATATGTCTGTGTCTCTGTGTGTGTGTGTGTGTGTCTCTGTGTGTGTGTGTGTGTCTGTGTGTGTCTCTGTGTGTGTGTCTGTGTGTGTGTCTCTGTGTGTGTGTGTGTGTGTCTCTGTGTGTGTGTGTGTGTCTGTGTGTGTCTCTGTGTGTGTGTCTGTCTCTGTGTGTGTGTGTGTGTGTGTCTCTGTGTGTGTGTGTGTGTGTGTCTCTGTGTGTGTGTGTGTGTGTGTGTCTCTGTGTGTGTCTGTGTGTGTGTCTCTGTGTGTGTGTCTGTGTCTCTGTGTGTGTGTGTGTGTGTCTCTGTGTGTGTGTGTGTGTGTCTCTGTGTGTGTGTGTGTGTGTGTGTGTCTGTGTGTGTGTCTGTGTCTCTGTGTGTGTCTCTGTGTGTGTCTGTGTCTCTGTGTGTGTGTGTCTCTGTGTGTCTCTGTGTGTGTCTCTGTGTGTGTGTGTGTGTCTCTGTGTGTCTCTGTGTGTGTCTCTGTGTGTGTGTGTGTGTCTCTGTGTGTGTCTCTGTGTGTGTGTGTGTGTCTCTGTGTGTGTCTGTGTGTGTGTGTCTGTGTGTGTGTCTGTGTCTCTGTGTGTGTCTCTGTGTGTGTGTCTGTGTCTCTGTGTGTGTCTCTGTGTGTGTGTCTGTGTCTCTGTGTGTGTGTGTGTGTCTCTGTATGTGTCTCTGTGTGTGTGTCTGTGTCTCTGTGTGTGTCTCTGTGTGTGTGTCTGTGTGTGTCTCTGTGTGTGTGTGTGTCTCTGTGTCTCTGTGTGTGTCTCTGTGTGTGTGTGTGTGTCTCTGTGTGTGTCTCTGTGTGTGTCTGTGTGTGTCTCTGTGTGTGTGTCTGTGTCTCTGTGTGTGTGTGTGTCTCTGTGTGTGTGTCTCTGTGTGTGTCTCTGTGTGTGTCTCTGTGTGTGTGTGTGTGTCTCTGTGTGTGTCTCTGTGTGTGTCTGTGTGTGTCTCTGTGTGTGTGTCTGTGTCTCTGTGTGTGTGTGTGTCTCTGTGTGTGTGTCTCTGTGTGTGTCTCTGTGTGTGTGTCTGTGTCTCTGTGTGTGTGTCTGTCTGTGTGTGTCTCTGTGTGTGTCTCTGTGTGTGTGTGTGTGTCTCTGTGTGTGTGTGTGTGTCTCTGTGTGTGTCTGTGTCTCTGTGTGTGTGTGTGTCTCTGTGTGTGTCTCTGTGTGTGTGTGTGTGTCTCTGTGTGTGTGTCTGTGTCTCTGTGTGTGTGTCTGTGTCTCTGTGTGTGTCTCTGTGTGTGTGTGTCTGTCTGTCTCTGTGTGTGTGTGTGTGTGTGTCTGTCTGTCTGTCTCTGTGTGTCTGTCTGTCTGTCTCTGTGTGTGTGTGTGTGTGTGTGTCTGTCTGTCTGTCTCTGTGTGTGTGTGTGTGTGTGTGTGTGTGTGTGTGTGTGTCTTACGTAGCAGGGTAACACTCAGCGTAGGAGTTGGACATGCCGAAGAAATCTCCCAGCTGTTCCTTACTGCTGTCCCTCCTCTGACCTGCAGTACACACTGTTAAGGAGGAATACTACAGTAATACTACAGTAATACTACAGTAATACTACTGCTACTACCACCTCTAACGGTGTAATTACTGCTACTGTCACATCTCTGTCTCAGATGAAGCCCCGCCCCCCTGAGCTGTGTGGCCAATAGTAAAGCAGAAGGATATGTGTCTTGGCCCTGCCATTGGCTGCCGGCCGCTCCGGCAAACTTCTCATTAATCATCTTGATCTGTTCTCTAACAGAACCTGGACCTGGAGAGAGAGAGAGAGAGAGAGCGAGAGAGCGAGAGAGAGAGAGCGAGAGAGCGAGAGCGAGAGAGCGAGAGAGAGAGAGAGAGAGAGCGAGAGAGAGAGAGAGAGAGAGAGAGAGAGAGAGAGAGAGAGCGAGAGAGAGAGACACAGAGAGAGAGAGACAGAGTTATTCTGGGCTAGTGGGGGAGGAGTCTGTGTTGGTGGGGGAGGGGTCTGGGTTGGTGGGGGAGGGGTCTGGGTTGGTGGGGGAGGGGTCTGGGTTGGTGGGGGAGGGGTCTGGGCTGGTGGGGGAGGAGTCTGGGTTGGTGGGGGAGGAGTCTGGGCTGGTGGGGGAGGAGTCTGGACTGGTGGGGGAGGAGTCTAACTTATTACAAAATGAAATGAAAGTGAATGAAGTGAAAGCAGTGGAATGTGAATTTGACTCTTCTGCATGAACCAGAAACAGTTTCTGACAGCAAGGACCAACTGAACCGTTTTTTAAAAAGAAATAAAGGAACAAGAGAAAGTGATTTACCTGTCTCCATCTCCATGGCCTGCAGACAGACAGACAGACAGACAGACAGACAGTTAGTACAACAGAATAGACAGCAGGAAGACTAAGTTCCAGTCCACACTATGTAAATTTGAAAACGGCGTTTTCATGTCGAACGTTTTCCGTCCACACGAGTGTTTTCACTAGCGTCTCCTGTCCAGACTGAACCGACAAAACCGCATCACTTCCTCCCTGGTCCCGTTCAGGACTCTTGGGCAGCAGCTTTCCTCCGCCGCCATTTTTAAAAGCTTGTTGTTCACAGAGCGATCGTGAAGAACGACGTCCGTCAGCAAGTTAAAGCATCAGGCTGGTGTTTTTAATGCATTTCTTACCGTCAACAAATCCTATGAAAATAACAAAATCAGCGATGAATTTGTTTTGCTAACAAGTCTGGTCCATGTAGCGGTGCCCAGTGCAGCCTCATGTCCCAGCAGCCAGAGAACTGCATTGTATTAAAAACTATTAAAACCCGTCACAGAGCCATGCTGCTGCTCTGCAGCATATTTCATCATCACGATGCACCGGGCCGGACGACTTTTTCCTCAAACAACTTAATAAGCCGACCGTAAACACTTCGAGAATCTCAGGAAAGTAGTTCCGTAGCACAGAAAATAGTCCCCGGCGTAATGAAGAGTTTGTTCCCATTTGAATTTGATTTGGTAAAAACTACAACAGTCTGACTTTTCATGGTAACAGTTAGAGATTTTTAAAAGTGAAACTATGTCTCTGTGAGCTGTATTTAAAGGTTTTTATCTTACAATTGGAGCCACTGACTTCCAGTTTGAAGGCTGAAAATGGAACGTGGGAAGTGGGAAAGTAACGAGAGGAGAGCAAACACATTGGTGACTTTTCATAGGATTTGGTGACAATAAGAAATGTGTTTAAAAACACCAGCCGCATCCTTTAAGTTTCAGAAAAAATGCTCAAATGAAAGTGTCACAGTAGAGTTCTTCTTCTCTCCATCACAACCAGCTGATCCAGATCCCGCCTGATGGATCACATGACAGGGACCCGCCTGAGGTCACGTGACCTCAAACAAACGGACAAACCAGAGAAATAAAGACGGACGGACCTGCTGCTCGTCTCCTCGCGGCTTCTCGAAGTAGCTGTGCCTCCTCTTGTCCTCCTCCCTCTCCCTCTCTCTCTCCCTCTCCCTCTCTCGCTCCCTGTCTCTCTCTCTCTCCCTCTCCCGGTGTCTCTCCTTCTCTTTGGGGGGGGGTTTGGAGGAGGTGGAGGGGATGTAGTCTCCGATGTCGTCAAAGATGCTGAAAACACCGAAACACGGCTGGTCATTCACTCTACTGTGCAGATAGTGTTTTAGATACAGTTATATTCACAAAACTAATGTACATGTTTTTTTGTCATTTCATTTTTGGGGTTTCTTGTTTTTGTGCCTTTACTGTTACTTGGTTTGTGTTCTTTTGCATGTATATATATTGTGTGTATGTGTGTATGTATTCTGAAAAAAAAGGAAAACAACACTAAAAAGATGTAAACACACAGAAGTGAGCGTACAGATACAGTCAGTCGACAGTTACAGTGACATCACTGGTTTCATCCATCAGTTTCATAAAGGAACCTGAAGCCCAGAGGCTGCAGCAGCTTCTCACCTGCTGGATGTTCAGTGAGTTGTTTTAATCATCACATTCATCAGCAGTGAAAAACACTGTGGGAGCTCCAGGTCTCATAATTAATAATCACTATTGTGACTATTAATTACTAGTGACAATTGCACTATTGGAAGTGGTTCTATATATTTTCCTGTCGGTGTCGTCATCTATGATCACAGTATTGATCAGAATCATCAGTATTGATCAGAATCATCAGTATTGATCAGAATCATCAGAATCATCAGTATTGATCAGAATCATCAGTATTGATCAGAATCATCAGTATTGATCAGAATCATCAGAATCATCAGTTATTGATCAGAATCATCAGTATTGATCAGAATCACAGCTGTAATGCTGCAGCTGGTTGTTCTGCTGTTGGATTCTGTACTGACCTGAGATCAGCCTCAGGAGCCTTCTTCTCATCCAGTTTACCTACACACACACACACACACACACACACACACACACACACATATTAGGGTGTTCATGTCGTCTCCAGAGTAAATTGCCTCACTGATGTAATATTAATCCTCTATCAAAACCAATAAAGACAGTTTATTGTTATCAGCTGTTTCTGTCATGGACTGACTGCTTACTGCTGCACAGTACCAGCACTGATAGCACTATCACTGCTGTAGCGGTAGTAGCAGTACTGGTAATAGTAGTAGTAACAGTACCAGTAGTAGTACTAGATGTAATAGTAGTAGCAGTACTGGTGGCAGCAGTTGTTACCTTTGTCCTTCTTCTTGAGCTTCTTGTGTCTGGTTCCTTGTCTCAGATAAGACAGAATCTGAGTCAACTTGGAAATCACGATGTCATTAGTGGTCAGAGTAGTCTGGGCCTGTGGGGGGGGGGGGGGGGGAGAGAGAGAGAGAGAGAGAGAGAGAGATGATTTAGTGGTAAGGCATCGATCTGCCTGCCCGTCTCTCTCTCTGCCTGCCTGTCTCTCTCTCTGCCTGCCTGTCTCTCTCTCTGCCTGCCCGTCTCTCTCTCTGCCTGCCTGCCTGTCCTCTCTGCCTGCCCGTCTCTCTCTCTGCCTGCCTGTCTCTCTCTCTGCTGTCTCTCTCTCTGCCTGCCCGTCTCTCTCTCTGCCTGCCTGCCTGTCTCTCTGCCTGCCCGTCTCTCTCTCTGCCTGCCTGTCTCTCTGCCTGCCTGTCTCTCTCTCTGCCTGCCTGTCTCTCTCTCTGCCTGCCCGTCTCTCTCTCTGCCTGCCTGTCTCTCTCTCTGCCTGCCTGTCTCTCTGCCCTGCCCGTCTCTCTCTCTGCCTGCCCGTCTCTCTCTCTGCCTGCCTGCCTGTCTCTCTGCCTGCCCGTCTCTCTCTCTGCCTGCCCGTCTCTCTCTCTGCCTGCCCGTCTCTCTCTCTGCCTGCCTGCCGTCTCTCTCTCTGCTGCCCGTCTCTCTCTCTGCCTGCCCGTCTCTCTCTCTGCCTGCCCGTCTCTCTCTCTGCCTGCCTGCCTGTCTCTCTGCCTGCCCGTCTCTCTCTCTGCCCGTCTCACCTCCATGCTGGGGCAGTCGGCCTTGCTGCGGATCAGAGTGGTCGGGATGTCGGTGTCAGTGAACTCATCGTCCAGATCCACAACGTACGCCATCCTGCCTGGGAGGAACAGCTCATTCTCTCCGTCTGACCGGACCTGAACACAACACGATAAATACTCCTCCCTGAGAGAGGAGGAGAGGAGGAGAGGAGGAGAGGAGAGGAGAGAGGAGGAGAGGAGGAGGAGAGAGGAGAGGAGAGGAGAGGAGAGGAGAGAGGAGGAGGAGGAGAGGAGGAGAGGAGAGGAGAGGAGAGGAGAGGAGGAGAGGAGGAGAGGAGAGGAGGAGAGGAGAGGAGAGGGAGGGAGAGGGGAGAGGAGAGAGGAGGAGAGGAGGGGGAGGGGGAGAGGAGAGGGAGAGGAGAGGAGGAGGGGGAGAGGAGAGGAGAGAGGAGGAGAGGAGGAGAGGAGGGGGAGGGGGAGAGGAGAGGAGAGGAGAGGAGAGGAGAGGAGAGGAGAGGAGAGGGAGAGGAGAGGAGAGGAGGAGGAGAGGGGGAGGGGGAGGGGGAGGAGAGAGAGGAGAGAGGAGAGGAGAGGAGGAGAGGGGAGGAGGGGAGGGGAGAGGAGAGGAGGAGAGGAGGGGAGAGGAGAGGAGAGGAGGAGAGGGGAGGAGGGGAGGGGAGAGGAGAGGAGGAGAGGAGGGGGAGAGGAGAGGAGAGGAGAGGAGGAGGAGAGAGAGGAGAGAGGAGAGGAGAGGAGGAGAGGGGGAGGAGGGGAGGGAGAGGAGAGGAGGAGAGGAGAGGGAGAGGAGAGGAGAGGAGAGGAGGAGGAGAGAGAGGAGAGAGGAGAGGAGAGGAGGAGAGGGGAGAGGGGAGGGAGAGGAGAGGAGGAGAGGAGAGGGGAGAGAGGAGAGGAGAGGAGAGGAGGAGAGGAGAGGAGAGAGGAGAGGAGGAGGAGGAGGAGGAGGAGAGGAGAGGAGAGGGGAGAGGAGAGAGAGGAGAGGAGAGAGGAGAGGAGGAGAGGAGAGGAGGGGAGAGGGGAGAGGAGAGGAGAGGAGGAGGGGGAGAGGAGAGAGGAGGAGAGGAGGAGAGGAGAGGGGAGAGGAGAGGAGAGGAGGAGAGGAGGGGAGAGGAGAGGAGAGGAGAGGAGGAGAGGAGAGGAGAGAGGAGGAGAGGAGAGGAGAGGAGGAGGGGGAGAGAGGAGAGAGGAGAGAGGAGAGGAGAGGAGGAGAGGAGAGGAGGAGGGGGAGAGGAGAGAGGAGGAGAGGAGGAGAGGAGAGGGGAGAGGAGAGGAGAGAGAGGAGAGGAGGAGAGGAGAGGGGAGAGGAGAGGAGAGGAGAGGAGAGGGGAGAGGAGAGAGGAGAGGAGAGGAGGAGAGGAGGAGGAGAGGAGAGGAGAGGAGAGAGGAGAGGGGAGGAGAGGGGAGAGGAGAGAGGAGAGAGGAGAGGAGAGGAGGAGAGGAGAGGAGAGAGGAGAGAGGAGAGGGGAGAGGAGAGAGGAGACGAGAGAGGAGAGGAGAGGAGAGGAGAAGAGAGGAGAGGGGAGAGGAGAGAGGAGAGAGGAGAGGAGAGAGGAGAGGAGAGGAGGAGGAGAGGAGGAGGAGGAGGAGGAGAGGAGAGGAGGAGGAGAGGAGAGGAGAGGGAGAGGAGAGAGGAGAGGAGAGAGGAGAGGAGGAGGAGAGGAGAGGAGAGGAGAAGAGAGGAGAGGGGAGGAGAGGAGAGAGGAGAGAGAGAGAGAGGAGAGGAGGAGGAGGAGGAGGAGGAGAGGAGAGGAGAGGAGAGGAGGAGGAGAGGAGAGGGGAGAGGGGAGAGGAGAGAGGAGGAGAGGAGAGGAGGAGGAGGAGAGGAGGAGGAGGAGGAGGAGAAGAGGGGAGGGGAGGAGAGGAGGAGAAGAGAGGAGCCTTCATCACTTCATCACTTCTGTATCTAGAGTTACTGCAGAGTCTCAGCTGATGAAACATTCAGTAGAAAACAGACTGTGGAATAAACCTTTAAACGTACAGACAGTATGACTTGAACTAGTATTAACTAACAATAACTAGTACTAACTATTACTAACCAGTAGTAACTACTAGTAACTGATACAAACTAGTACTGACTAGTATTGACTAGTACTAACTGGCAGTAACTAGTACTGACTAGTACTAACTAGTATTGACTAGTACTAACTGGCAGTAACTAGTACTGACTAGTACTAACTAGTATTGACTAGTACTAACTGGCAGTAACTAGTACTGGATGACAGACTCACCGAGTCGAGTCTTAAACTCAATCTTCTCCTCCGGCTCCACGTCTTTCCTGACAGACAGACAGGTGAGACAGACAGACAGACAGGTGAGACAGACAGACAGACAGACAGACAGGTGAGACAGACAGACAGGTGAGACAGACAGGTGAGACAGACAGACAGACAGGTGAGACAGACAGGTGAGACAGACAGACAGACAGGTGAGACAGACAGACAGGTGAGACAGACAGACAGGCAGACAGACAGACAGGTGAGACAGACAGACAGGTGAGACAGACAGGTGAGACAGACAGACAGGTCAGATTTAAACATCTTCACTTCTTCTTCTCTCCTGCTTTAACAAACTGAACTGAGTTACTGAACAGCTGTAGTTTCAGATCCGTACTTCACTTCTTTCTGCACTTTCTCCATCATGTCTTCCTCTTCTTTCTCCTTACTGGTGATTTCTGCTCTCACCTGGAACACACACACACACACACACACACACACACACACACACACACACACACAATCAACCGTTGTTAACAATAACATCCAGTATGTAAAAGAGGTACAATTAGATAATTAGATTAAATACGATCTAATGTCTTCTATTAATTCAATTTTCATTTCAAAATATCTTTATTGGCATGAAATACCGGAGTACATGTTGCCAAACATATACATTGCAGAAAACAAACAAAAAAATATATATACTGTATATATCTATTAAACAAAGAAATATGATGAAATAAAATAAAAACAAAATGACAAATAAAGTCTGCTGTGTTCAGATGAAACCAGAACTGTGTGGTTTGATTTCTATTTCTATATACAGAGGAAAGACTAGCAGTAGTTCTCTCTCTGTCTGTCTGTCTCTCTCTCCTCTCCTCTCTCTTCCTCTGTCTGTCTCTCTGTTTGTGTCTCTCTCTTCCTCTGTCTGTCTCTCTGTTTGTGTCTCTCTCTCTTCCTCTGTCTCTCTGTCTCTCTCTCTCTGTTCCTCTGTCTCTCTCTCTGTTTGTGTCTCTCTCTCGGTCTGTCTCTCTCTCTCTGACTGTCTGTCTCTCTCTTCCTCTCTCTTCCTCTGTCTGTCTCTCTGTTTATGTCTCTCTCTCTCTCTGTCTGTCTGTCTCTCTCTCGGTCTCTCTCTCTCTCTCTGTCTGTCTGTCTCTTCCCCTGTCTCTCTCTCTCTCTTCCCCTGTCTCTCTCTTCCTCTCTCTCTCTGTCTCTCTGTCTGCCCCCCCCCCCCCTCACCTTCTGCAGCAGGGCGAAGTCCAGCCCCTTCACCAGGTGAGTGTGCTCCATGTCTCCTCCCAGGAACTTAGACTCCTGGATCAGCTGCCGACGCTTCTCTGCTGCCGACTTGTCGCTGCACACAGGACAAGACTGTTGGTACTAGTACAAGTACACAGAACAAGTAGTACTAC
Source organism: Centroberyx gerrardi (assembly GCF_048128805.1). Classification (NCBI taxonomy): domain Eukaryota; kingdom Metazoa; phylum Chordata; class Actinopteri; order Beryciformes; family Berycidae; genus Centroberyx; species Centroberyx gerrardi. Next base: position 677,779 of record NC_136007.1, on the reverse strand, counting down.
TCATGCCTCAGCAGTAGGCCCCACAGCTCTGTAGTTGGCTGTAGTATTAGCAGTATTAGCAGCAGTATTAGCAGTAGTAGCAGTAGTATCAGCAGTAGTACTCACGCCTCAGCAGTAGGCCCCACAGCTCTGTAGTTGGCGGTGGTGCTGATCAGCTCGGTCTCTTCGTAGTCCTTGTTGACTCCGTCTCGTCTCTCTCTCGCTCGGTCTCTGTACTTCTCTGCCAGCTCCCTCTCCCGCTCCATCTCCTGCTGACGCAGCTTGGCGTAGTAGCTGGAGCGATCAATTAGATCAGATCATATTAACAGATCAGGTCATATGATCAATAAGATCAGATCATATTAACAGATCAATAGTAATTATATTATTATTAGCAATTATATTTCCCGACAGCAGGCCAACAGGATGATGAAATAACTGACAGCTGCAGTCCCAGGCTTCAGCCTCTGGGTGGAGCTGTTCACAAACCGTTCAAACTGTTCACAAACTGTTCAAACTGTTCAAACTGTTCACAAACTGTTCACAAACTGTTCAAACTGTTCAAACTGTTCACAAACTGTTCACAAACTGTTCAAACTGTTCACAAACTGTTCACAAACTGTTCACACTGTTCAAACTGTTCACAAACTGTTCAAACTGTTCACAAACTGTTCACAAACTGTTCACACTGTTCAAACTGTTCACAAACTGTTCAAACTGTTCACAAACTGTTCACAAACTGTTCAAACTGTTCACAAACTGTTCACAAACTGTTCACACTGTTCAAACTGTTCACAAACTGTTCAAACTGTTCACAAACTGTTCACAAACTGTTCAAACTGTTCACAAACTGTTCACAAACTGTTCACAAACTGTTCACACTGTTCAAACTGTTCACAAACTGTTCAAACTGTTCACAAACTGTTCACAAACTGTTCACACTGTTCAAACTGTTCACAAACTGTTCAAACTGTTCACAAACTGTTCACAAACTGTTCACACTGTTCAAACTGTTCACAAACTGTTCAAACTGTTCACAAACTGTTCAAACTGTTCACAAACTGTTCACACTGTTCAAACTGTTCAAACTGTTCACAAACTGTTCACAAACTGTTCAAACTGTTCACAAACTGTTCACACTGTTCACAAACTGTTCACACTGTTCAAACTGTTCACACTGTTCACACTGTTCACAAACTGTTCAAACTGTTCAAACTGTTCAAACTGTTCACAAACTGTTCAAACTGTTCACAAACTGTTCAAACTGTTCAAACTGTTCAAACTGTTCACAAACTGTTCACACTGTTCAAACTGTTCACAAACTGTTCAAACTGTTCAAACTGTTCAAACTGTTCAAACTGTTCACAAACTGTTCAAACTGTTCAAACTGTTCACAAACTGTTCACACTGTTCAAACTGTTCACAAACTGTTCAAACTGTTCAAACTGTTCAAACTGTTCACAAACTGTTCACACTGTTCAAACTGTTCACAAACTGTTCAAACTGTTCAAACTGTTCAAACTGTTCAAACTGTTCACAAACTGTTCAAACTGTTCAAACTGTTCAAACTGTTCAAACTGTTCAAACTGTTCACAAACTGTTCAAACTGTTCAAACTGTTCAAACTGTTCACAAACTGTTCAAACTGTTCAAACTGTTCACAAACTGTTCAAACTGTTCAAACTGTTCACAAACTGTTCAAACTGTTCAAACTGTTCAAACTGTTCACAAACTGTTCAAACTGTTCACAAACTGTTCAAACTGTTCAAACTGTTCACAAACTGTTCAAACTGTTCACAAACTGTTCACAAACTGTTCAAACTGTTCAAACTGTTCAAACTGTTCACAAACTGTTCAAACTGTTCACAAACTGTTCACAAACTGTTCAAACTGTTCAAACTGTTCTCAAACTGTTCACAAACTGTTCAAACTGTTCACAAACTGTTTCTTGTTTTCTGACCTTATGTCGGTGAATAAATATTTTGGACTTCTCACTAGCTGACATTAACAAAACACACGTTACAATAAGCTGTGTACCGTATAACTTGCAGCTAGAGATAAAAAACCTTTCTGAACAACAGACCTTAATGTTAATGTTAGCGTTAACGAGCTCAAATTAGAGTAACAAAACGTGCACTTATAATTAGTTATGAATTGGCAGTTACAAGAAAACATCTTTAGAATAGCTTGACATCTTTTTGGTACTAAAAAAAGTTTATTTACTTGCGTTAGTAAATGAGGTTTGGTGAAGAAGAGGATGCCGTCATTATAAAACCACAGAAGGGTTACAACTTCGTTGCTTGGTAACGGCCAGGTGACGACAGACTCGCACTGCATTTTGGTATACTTTCATGGTTTTAGTGACCAGGCTTGTTCACTAGATATTACAGTGCATTGTGGGAAATATGTAGTGCCCTCAAAATCATTCCACAATATCATTTTACGATTTGGACACTAACAAAAAATGTCTGACGTACGTATTAGTGCCCGAAAACGCAGACAGTGATCCATTCCGGCCACAGCCTCGGATTATGATAATGTCTCTATTATACCGTAACACACAGAATCAGAACTGTAACAACAACAATAACAACAGCAGTGTGATGTCATGTCCGCCTCCACGCTCACCTCTTCTTCTTCCTCCTCCTCGCTGCAGGATCCTCATCCTCGTTATAGTCCCTCGGCATCCTGGGGGAAAAAAAGGTCCAATCACTACAGTCACCATCATCATCGTCTTCATAATCATCATCATCACTGTTTAGATTGATTCATTTTCTCCAGAAAAGAGCAGATTTTATTTCACCAGGACTGATAGGAGATGTTAGTGTTTGTCATTAGAACCAATGGGGAGCGCTAGCTGTTAGCATCATCATCATCATCATCATCACTCACTCATGATGTCTGGACTTGGAGGGCGGCGCAGACGAGGGGGCGGAGCGCGGCGTCATCAGCAGCTTCCTGAAGTCATCATTGGTCAGCTTGGACCTGAGGAGACACGGGATTGGCTGAACAACTTGTCAATCACCGTAACATAAAATCAGCCTCTCCCTCTCTCTCTCTCTCACACACACACACACACACACACACACACACACACACACACACACACACACCCCTACTCACTGCAGAGCGGCCCGGTGGTCGTCCAGCTCGTGGCCATCAGGAGCCAGAGGGTTCGAGTAGCTTTCAGCTGGAGACAAGACAGCAAGTTAGTACGCTGCAGACAGTAACCTCAGTCAGTGACCTCTGACCCCTCTGACCTCTGACCTCTCCTTTGGTGTTGCACATCCTTGAGAATGAACAGGAATCAATCCTTGAACAATTTCAATTCACATTTTCAAAGGCTGAAGTTTGAGTGTGAGGAGGTCCCGACCGATCTGGCATTAAGGAACTTTTTAATAAAATATGAATACTTATTTCATGGTTGTTCTTCTATTGAATGTTATTGGGACATTTTGGTTTGTGGATTCTTCATAAATGTTCATCTTTCAAGTTATGGCCTACTTTATGCCCAGACATTATTCTTATATGCTGTGTAAGACTGAACACAGCAGAGGCTTTATATGGTTTTACTGCATAAAACACATTCAAGTCCATCAACAGCAGTCTAGCACCTCGTGTGTCATGTGACTGACACATACATGTGGGTCACAACATGCTTCAACAGCCAGGCAGAAAATACATGAAGAAAACTTCATCTTGCAGTGCTGTAAACTGTTCAGTCAGACAGAGGAAGGTCTGGGATTGTAGATTGGGTTTCGTAGACTGGTCTGTTCTGTTCTGGTCTGGTCTGTTCTGTTCTGGTCTGTCAGTGTCAAGGCAGAATTAAATCTGTTGATTTGCCTCCTGACAGACAGGTGAGTCAGTGTGTTGTCATGGAGGTTAAAACAGCCAAACACACACAGGGTCACTGTGGGAACATCAGACTCTAGGAACCATATTATGCAAATTAATTATGTACTTTTCATGTCTTGCAGTGAAACATCAGAGTTTCATTAAATGTATGCATGTGACAGACAGACATCAACCGACTCCTCATCTGTTTAGCTACATTCACAATGATTAACCAAAACATCCATTAAAATGACCGAAGGGAACTGGAAATAAACGGCGTAGAAGAAGTTGGACAGCGCCATTAAACGACAGAAGAAGAGTCTGTAGAGTAAACTGTTTGTTTTTGTCTTCGCCTTCTCTCCATGCAAGACGAGGTAAAGTGTCGGGGCTAAACCTGACGACGAGCTAGGCTAGGCTAGGCTAGGCTAGGCTAGGCTAACAGAGCTTGGCTGTGAAGAGGCAGATTTAACGAGTTAATTAGAGTAAAAACACAACATAACGCTTCTTCTCTGAATCAACACCTTCAGTCCGTTCTGGAATCAGACCGAGCATTGTTGAATTGAAGACCGACTTCAGCTAAAGCTAGCTAGCTCTAACGAAGGATGCTAACTGCTAGCCAGCTAGCTGGGATACCGCCGGTAACGTTATGTGGCTAGCCGGCTAGCGAACTGCGCTGCTGTCGATGCTCAGACTTACTTTCGGGCATTTCGGCGAAGAGTTCGGTCTCTCCGTTCCGTAGAAAAACGTGTTTATTGTCGTCGATGGTAGAAAATTACAGACAGCGTTTTGTTTTTTTTATCTGCAGCGCGAGCTTCCCCAGCGGAACCCCGTCTGTTGTGATGCCGCGTCGTTTCCGGAAGACCGACCCCCCCCCCCCCCACACACACACACACACACACAAACAAACACACACACACACACACACACACACACACGCACGCACGCACACACACAAAATACTCGACACTGGTTTTCCACTCGCTGTCCTTCCGTCTTTATTCTACATGTGTATCATGTAACATGTAACATGTATGATGCTCTCTTCTCCAGCTAAACATTTGTCTGCAGAAAGCTTATTAAACCATTATGACGTCACTCTCCAGTCAGCCCAAAGAAAAACAAAGGGACACCATTCCAGAATTCTCATCAGCCTCCATTGTGACGTCATTCTCCACTCCGACCAATATAAGCACACCATTCGAATTAGGGGGCTTGTGACATCATCACTCCATTATGACATCACAGTCCCAGGCAATAAAAGCAGGCGTCTGGGCAGCTGCTGTGGTTCTGTTGAATACTGCAGACTCAGAACATGAACAGGAAGCCGATCAGAAGCTCGCCATGAAGGAAAACAGATCTACAGATAAAAAGGGACTGAAGCAGCGTTTGCTGCAATTTTTCTGTCCTGCCAAGTGCTGTAGTGCTGGTAAGAGTGGTACCAGCCCCCCCAGGGGCTCCCTGACCTCCAGCAACTACCCTGAGACCATCACCTCCTCCTCAGGACCCGGCTCCTTCTTCAGAAGTGAGTCTGACTCAGCCGGGGGGAGCTCCTCCAGCCCCGTCCCGGCAGACAGCCCGTCTTCTGCCGGCGGCTCGACCAGCCTGGCCTCCATAGCCAGCACCGTCCCATCCAGCGCTGGCTCCCCCTCCCAAAATGACTCCTCCTCCTGGTCGACTCTGATAGAGGACATCGGAGAGAGTGAGGACGGCAGTAAGGACCGGATTCCTCCCGGTCCAAAGCTGTTTATGCCCCGACAAAAGCGGTTCAACAAAATCTGCAAAGCACCAAAGCAGAAGGCCTCAAAGGAACAGACCCTGGTGTCCATAATGAAGGACAGCAAAGACGGACGAGGGAGACGGAGACCCGGCCGTTCAAGGACTTTGGCCACAGCTGTGTGTCTGCCCGGCTCTCCGCTGAGCCTCGTCACCCAGGATCGTCCGACTCCCGTCGTCAGGGTCTCGTTCATTGATATGAAGGACGGTTCCTCTCCATCGAGGTTCTTCGAATCCGCGGACCCGGTCACGTACACCGCAGTGGAGGACATCGGGGAGAAGCCCGCCTCCAAGGAGGACGGCGTCCAGACGGAGAGGCCGCAGACGGCGCTGTCCGATGAAGCCGTCCGCTCGGTCTCTCGGGAGATCACAGACAGAGTCCGCACTCTGATAGAGAACCAGAGCTGCCTGAGCAACAGGATCCTGCCGGCTGACACAAGCCAGTCAGACTCTGTTTTACTGAAGACGGCAAGAGAAACCGCCCCCGGGACGGCGATGCCTCTTCCCGCCAGCGTCTACCTGTTGGCAGAGGAAACTGTGAAGAGGAAGCTAGAGAAGTGTCTCACCCCAGTCCTGGGTCCAGATGAGCCCAGAGGCTCCCCAGTACTGGCTGAGGACCAGAGAGAGGCCGCTCTGCCAGAGGCCACGCCTTCCTCCTCCAAACCACCAACTAAGCCTCACAAGTGCAAACGGCGTTCTCAGAGACTCAAACGATTCTTTATGAGTCTGTTCCGCTACGGCAAGAACGTAGAAGACAAGAGTGAGGACAAGAGTGAAGACAAGAGTGAGGTCAAGAGTGAAGACAAGAGTGAGGTCAAGAGTGAAGACAAGAGTGAGAACAAGAGTGAAGACAAGAGTGAGGTCAAGAGTGAAGACAAGAGTGAAGACAAGAGTGAGGTCAAGAGTGAAGACAAGAGTGAAGACAAGAGTGAGGTCAAGAGTGAAGACAAGAGTGAAGACAAGAGTGAAGACAAGAGTGAGGACAAGAGTGAAAACAAGAGTGAGGTCAAGAGTGAAGACAAGAGTGAGGTCAAGAGTGAAGACAAGAGTGAGGTCAAGAGTGAAGACAAGAGTGAGAACAAGAGTGAAGACAAGAGTGAGGTCAAGAGTGAAGACAAGAGTGAAGACAAGAGTGAGGTCAAGAGTGAAGACAAGAGTGAAGACAAGAGTGAGGTCAAGAGTGAAGACAAGAGTGAAGACAAGAGTGAGGTCAAGAGTGAAGACAAGAGTGAAGACAAGAGTGAGGTCAAGAGTGAAGACAAGAGTGAAGACAAGAGTGAGGTCAAGAGTGAAGACAAGAGTGAAGACAAGAGTGAGGACAAGAGTGAAAACAAGAGTGAGGACAAGAGTGAGGTCGATGCGGTCTCTCCGTCCTCCACCACTCGACCTTGTGGAAAGAAGAAGTCTGTCTTCTCTCGCACAAAGACCTTCCTGAGAAAGACCTTCCTGAGAAACAGTTGCCCTAAGAGCGATTAAGCCCCGCCTCCGGTGACCTCACTAAAGACCTCCTGTCTGAACTGGTAATTACTAATTGTTGCCTGGTTCTGCTAATCACTGCAAATGATGGAACTGCTGCAAAACAACAAAGTACTGCATGACAACAGTGCAAAGTACTGCAAGTTGCCCCTTCTGCTCCTCTGGGAGTTTTGCCTCCTGGTGAAGACGCACCAGAACATGGTGAAGTACCATGAGCAGTGACATCACAGGTTAGAATTCATGAGGTCACCGCTGTCATCATAGAAATGAATACAATTATTTAATGGGCCTTTGGTTTCTATTTAGTTATTTATATTGTCTATTGAAGCAGTTTGTTCTTTAAAGCTGCACTGGACAGTTTTACCTTCTCTCACTTTATATCATTAAGTTTGTTGTAATAATTTCCCACTAAAATATATTACACAATATAGTAATATATTACTCAACAAGTTTGAAAATGGGTAAATAATGCACCTTTGAGTGACTTGACTAAAGATGCAGGAGAACAGGATGATTGACAGGAGACAGTTTCTCAGACTGAACTTAATATTTCTTACAAAATGTAAACAGCTTTCAGGAAACATTTCTTGTGAAATAGTTTCACAAACAAACAAACAAACACAAACAAACAGACGTGGTTTAATATTCAGGTTTATTATCAACAGATTTACAACAGACAAGAAGTGTCCGGGTCTGGACTGCACCACTGTCTCCAGGGGGGTGGGGTTAAGGTCTGGACTGCACCACTGTCTCCAGGGGGGTGGGGTTAAGGTCTGGACTGCACCACTGTCTCCAGGGGGGTGGGGTTAAGGTCTGGACTGCACCACTGTCTCCAGGGGGGTGGGGTTAAGGTCTGGACTGCACCACCGTCTCCAGAGCTTTGGCCACCTGATCTGCTGTCATGTTGTCCAGGCCGACGCTCCGCTCCTTCCCAAACTCTGCAGACAGACAGAGAGAGAGAGACAGACAGACAGAGAGAGAGAGAGACAGACAGACAGAGAGAGAGACAGACAGACAGAGAGACAGACAGAGAGAGAGAGAGAGACAGACAGAGAGAGAGAGACAGACAGACAGAGAGAGAGACAGACAGACAGAGAGACAGACAGAGAGAGAGAGAGAGAGAGACAGACAGAGAGAGAGACAGACAGACAGACAGAAGAAGTGAAATTAGCTGCTGAGACCAAAACCTCTTGATTTATATTTATCAGAAGTTGGTTTGTGGTCTTCATGGCGGTCTGGAGTCTTTCTGGCTGTTAGAGGACTCGCCGCCTGCTTCCTGCTTCCTGCTTCCTGATTGGCTTCACAATTCGCCGGTGGTTTTGGCCGCTTGGTTCAGAACCGCAGACCTGGTGCTGCAGGTCTGTGGTTCACTCTGCCATCTGCTGGCTGTTCAGAAGCCCTACAGCAGCGATTCTCTACTGTTTTCATATCCAGGACCCTGATCCAGTCCACATCAGAGCCACAGAGCCCATTTGATGAGATTTTGTCTCTCGGAGCCAAATGTGAGAATATTTTTATTGTCAGATGATTCAGTCCAGAACTCCCTGACTGTGTTGCAGGTAGAGAGAGAACAGAGAAACTGATCAGAACATCAGTCTGCTGCATTCTCTGTGTTCACTTCTTGTAAATGATGCTGAAGTGGGTCCCCGGACCCCACGTTGAGAACCACTGCCCTACACACTACATTACTAGTATTTATATAGTAGATACTAGTATATATATGTTAGAGTTATTACTGCTGGAGAGAGCAATAGCAGCTTGACAGAAAGAACGACAACAAGGTAAAGCTCCATGTGGAACTTCAGAAAATGAAAAAGAACAAATTATTATTTAACTGTTGTTATTTAAACAAATTTGGATTTGAATGAAGTTTAGTTCTATTAAAAAAGTCACTGCAGATCACTGGGGATCACTTCTAATGCAGAAAACCCAATAATCAGATTTTAAAACTTAATCCACAACATTATGTCAGCCCTTTATGTCTAAAGACCGTCTGTGAGCTGACAGCTGAACCAATCAGAGAGCTGACAGCTGAACCAATCAGAGAGCCGGCGCTGAACAACGAGCACAAACTCACCGCTAAATGTAAATATTTTTCATATAAACCGCAGCATGTGCAGGAACCGGGACAGAAACGCTGCTGCAGCCTCACTGACTGCTCATCCTGCTGGACTTCAAAATAAGAGCCTCAAGAGAATAAAATCTGACCAGAAAACGACCAAAATGGATTTAAAATGCATTTTGAAGTCGGTGTGTTCTGTCTACAGATTTGTTCTGTAGCATTCATTTATTTTTCTGATCCTACCACCAAAAATGTCAAATGGCTCAATCGTATAAAAAAACCACGACTGAAAACATTTATCCTTGTAGTCTAAAAATACATCTGGCTTTAACAACTGTGTGGAGAAAAATGACCTTTTACTGCAGTTTTGTTCTCTTCACTTTGGAACAGATTGGACCGACAAAACCAAACATGTTGTTGAAACTCACCGGTCCTGAAACATTCGGTCTGGAAAACTTTAAAGGAATAGTTCACCCAAAAATGAAAATTCAGTCATTATCTACTCACCCCCATGCCGATGGAAAGTCGGGTGTTTCTTAGTCCACAAAACAGTCCTGGAGCTCCACAGCAAAACAGCGTTGCAGCATTCTCCTAAACAACCGAAGTTCCTGGGGACTTGTCTTAAAACGTAAAAAAACAACTGAAAATAACCCATAAAATGGCTCCATGCAGCTCGTCCGGCGTAATCCAAGTCTCCGGAAGCCCCGAGATCCCAAGTTGACTTGAAAAGACGTCATTTACACCCTTTTTTTAGCCGAAATCTTCACTGTAGCCGCTGAGCTCAAAGCCGTGTTCACGTCAGCGCGCACCTCGTCTGAAGTGTGTGCACGAGCTCGAAGGCGCGTACATGCGCCGCTAGACGCATGTACACACACACACACACACAACAGAGAGTGTTGCAGCAGCAAGTGCCTCTGTCGGATCTAACGATACATTTTCGGTCTTTGATCTGTTACCTAACCGTTGTAGCTTCTTTCAGTTCTCTGTGTGCATGCGTCTAGCGGCGCATGTACGCGCCTTCGAGCTCGTGCACACACTTC
>NC_136007.1:655116-662616 GCF_048128805.1 Centroberyx gerrardi | reverse complement strand
GAAAAAAAAGATAACTTTGGGCAGTCTCTTGCAAAAAAAGCTGATGCGGCGGGCGCGGCAGGTCCTGTCGGACTCGGCACCATAGAGGAGCGAGCAGAATCAGAGATGAATGCCTATTGTCGCGAGCCTGTGATTCACGGAGACGAAGATTCCCTTCTCTGGTGGAAGTCAAATGGAGCCAGCCGCTTTCCGCTGATGTCGAGGGTGGCCCGAAAGTACTTGTGCACGTGTGCCACAACTCACCATCAGAGCGGGTGTTCAGCACCGCAGGCAAAGTTGTAAGTCCGTTACGTGCCCTGCTCAAGCCGGAAAAAGTAAATATGCTTGTTTTTCTGGCGAAAAACCTAGAATAGGCTTGAAGAATAGCCTAACGTTGCGGTCTGTAGGATACGCTTTTATGCCCATTTTCGTTACTGCCGTTTTTGTTATTTATTGTTATTTTGTTATTATTTGATAAGCCTACTGGATGCTATAGGCTTTTAATTTAATTTATTTGTACTGGATTGTAGCCCATAGACAATTTGTTGTTAATTTCGTTCCATTTGGTTGACAGACGCCCGAGAATTAATGTCATGTCCTTGCACTATTTTTTATTTACCTTAGGCTACCCGCTGTATTTGCACTCAAGTTTTATATTTTAACTTAAAATATAGATGACATGTTGTTAATGTTGTACATGTTTTGTTGTTATTGTTTCAATATTCTGTTGTAAATATGTAACGTTTGCTATTCTGTTTCTGATGTTGTTCAGAGAATAAAACTGGAACATGTATCACATTTTTGTCATGTGAAAATCACAGTTGAAGTGCACTGCAGCCACCTTGTGGCGGGAAACGATATAGCAGCGACTACATAAATTCATCATTTGGAATTGGCGGCTCCCTCCAAGCCCTACAATGTGATTTTTAATCAGATGGTAATACCGTATAGGCTACCGCGGGAAAATTTGGGGAAGGTTTAATGGTGTCAAAAATTGGATACCGCCCAACCCTAGACTCTCCACACCAGACACCCTGAACATGAATACCACACGTCAACGAGGAGCATCAAGTTTATTTATCTAGATAGTAAAAGTTGGTAGGTTAAGATTCAGAAGTTTTTTCTCTCGTAAATTTCTGACTTGAATCTCAGAAATTCAGAGTTTTTTCTCGGAATGGATGTTTGGTCTGGATGTTTGGTCTGGATGTTTGGTCCGGATGTTTGGTCCGGATGTTTGGTCCGGATGTTTAGTCCGGATGTTTAGTCTGGATCCCGGCGCTGTGTGATAGCTTGGTTACGGTGAAGGAAGCAGAAGCCTGAAGCTCAACATACAAAATCCTCTGGATATAAAGGAAACAATCAAACATTCATAAATTCATATTTGGAACATGCACTGATTTCTCCCCAACACAGCATCCAGAGAAGAAACACAATGAAACACAAGCCAACTGTTTCCAATGGCCCAATGCAAACTACAAGCATTAAGTGGCGTCAAACCAACAGGACTCATCTGTTCTCAATTTCTTTCTTGTTGAGAAGAAGGCTACAGGAAACCAAGACATGGAGGAGGAAAAGATAATCAGCCAAATCAAAAAATGCTCTCTAATATGTGACTGCAAACTGTTCAGGTATTTCAGCATAGCATACAGCTGTTCAGGTGTCTGGAGCAGCTGGTCCACCAGCTGGTCTCCAGATTACAGAACAGCAACATGATCTCGTGTTTGGTTTAGGTTTCCCATGGCGGCGTTGAAATGCAGGTTCCAGTTGCCCTAGAAACGTCCAATTAGACCTTAACACTTGACTGTGTGATGTCATCAAGATGCGTTATCAGGAGCTGCTCCAGATCATCTTCACAAACTGATTGGACAGTCTGAACCAGAGAAATAACATACAGGAATTCTGGAAATTGAGTGGCATTCCCCTTTAACTAAGTGCTATTCGTTATTGACTCCAGATTCTAGGAAACGGAACTCTAGATTCTAGGAAACATGACTAGGAAATGTAGATCTAGGGAAAGTGTCATCAGCCGTTTGTTCTTGTTTTTGTTTCTCGAACAACTTCCATCCATTTAGAGTTCATTAGCATTAGGAGATAGTGAGCAAGTCGCACATGCTGCATGTGTGTGCAATACAACTACCTGAAAACCTCTGCGTGTGTGTGTGTGTGTGTGTGTGTGTGTGTGTCTCAATGTTTCACAAGCCGGTGTGTTTCCTGTCGGTCCTACGAGGTCTCGGCAGCAGATCTTTGGTCCTACCGGGTCTCTGGAGAAGATCCTGCCGACGCTTCTCATTCAAAAGCTCTTGGATGCGTTTGTTTTGCGTTCGCTCGCGGAACGGCGGCATCCGGGGAACAAAGTAGTTCTGGTGGCTCCTAGAGATCTCGCCGTCCAATCCGACGATCCGATATGGAACCTCATCGACGGAGTTGTTCTCCTTCTTCTCCTCTCTCCTGTCGGGGGAGGGAGAGGAGAAGGGGAAGGAGGAGGACGACGTTGGTTTGGTTTCTGTCAGATCAGTTTTAGTTTTACGGCTCCTCCCTCCTGCCGTCCTGCTTGTGTTCGGTACTGCCGTCGTGGATACTCCCTCGCTGATGAGGTCATCAACATCAGCCCACACCGTTGTTGCCGGCGTGGTGGGGAACTCTGGGACAGCAGAAGTTCTGACTGACGACGGTGGTGGGTCCTGAGCATCAGTGATTACCATAGCAATTGTAACAGAAGGCATTGTGGGAGTGGTAGTCCTCTTCCTGAACAAGTATGGCGGAGCGGTTTTCCTTGGGCGTCGCGTAGTGGATCTGCTGGTAGTACTGGTCATTGTAGCAGTACTAGTAGTAATCGTTGTAGTAGTAGTAGTACTAGAAGTAGTAGGGATTACAGAAGCCACTATGGGAGTCAGAGTATCCTCGTAAGACGAGTACTCATCGTAGTCCTCATACTCCACATAGACAAAGTCAGTGGTGCTGCCCCCGCTGGTGGGAGGGGGGGATGCAGTGTAGCGGGGAGACGGAGTGCTGTTACTGGTTCCATTAATGCTGCTGCTGTACGGGGTACTGGACCCGGTGTGAGGCCAGGAGGAACTGGTACTGGACCCGGTGTGAGGCCAGGAGGAACTGGTACTGGACCCGGTGGCTGTTTCTGAGGTGGAGCTCCAGGACCTAGGAGCAGAAAACAAGGACAGGTCAGTGACATCTGCTTAGGACTTCTGTATGCACCCACCCAACACCCAACACCCTAACGCCCAACACCCAACACCCTAACGCCCAACACCCAACACCCAACACCCTGACACCCTGACACCCAACACCCAAAACCCAAACCCTAACCCTAACCCTAACCCAACACCCTAACACCCAACACCCAACACCCTAACACCCAACACCCAACACCAACACCCTAACGCCCAACACCCAAAACCCAACACCCTAACACCCAACACCCAACACCCTAACGCCCAACACCCAAAACCCAAAACCCAACACCCTAACACCCAACACCAAACACTCAAAGAGACGCACACTCTGTAATAATCACAAATTCAGTTGATTGGCAACAAGATTGAAATCGCTGACTCACTCAGGTAAAAACTACATTACCAGACTGTAGTAATGCTAATGTTGTCTGTTCATTATATTATTATTATTATTCTTAATAATAATATTATTAACAGCTGACCTGGTGGTCCCGGGGGCCGGGAGGCTTGTGGTGCTGAAGTTACTGAAGTTGCTGAAGTTGCCTTCTCTGCAAGACTTGCAGCACATCTTCCGGTAGCCGGCGATGGAACAGTACCGACTCAACATCTCCATCCGGCAAAACACCGACTGGTCACCACGGCAACGCTGACCTGGAGACAGATGAGGAGCAGCTGTCAATCATTACTGTCAATCAGTCTCATAGAACAGAATTGAACACAATAAAACACAATGTAGTAAAGCAGAATAGAGTAGAAAATAATAGAATAGAATTGAATTGAATTGAATGCAACAGAACAGAGCAACATTGATCGGAAGAGAATAGAATAGAAATTCGATTTTAATAGAATTTAAATAGAGTTTGTTGACATTGTCAGACTTTGTAATTCTAAGCTAACTGGCTAGCTGTGGCTAACAGTTCAGTTAACTGTGAAGAAATATAACTTCAAATAAAACATCAAGGTTTTCCTCTAACTGAACTGCTGTATGGCTTTGTGAAAAATGATTGAAAATAATAATTTCACTGAAAAGAACTAGCTATTAAAATAACTTGATGTCCCTTTAACTCCATGGTACACATGGCCCTTTAACGCTTTAGCACTGTATGAATTTGTAAAGAAATTAAAGTACTCATAAATCAATTAAAGTAATGAACTAAAATAATAACTAGTAAACTAACAACCTGTAGAAAATTCTTAATGCAAACCTCAGACAGCCGAACAGAGAGCAACAGAAGAAGAAATATATGAAGAAGAAGAAGAAGAAGAAGAAGGACCGGTAGAGCGATCAGCCTGGCAGTACAGAAACAGGAAGTGCAGTCCTGTTGTCATTATGATGTCATATCCTGTATTTATTTCTGCTCACATGGATGAAAACCAGAGTCACACATGTGCTGAATCCAAATGTCCGGACTCCTGACTGGAGATCTCAGTTTGGCAGTTCATCAGCTGACAGGCCCATAAACCTGACGCTGTTTATTTCATCATATCTGTAGTGCAATGAACTGTGGGACCCCCCCCCCCCCCCTCCCTTACTGACCTCACTCCACAGGGTTTCTGGGTAATGAAGTCCTCAACATTCAAACTGGTACCTCTCACAGCCACGTGGGGGCGGTGCAGCTTTGCAGCTGAGCTGTCAGTCATCACTGCAACCTGCTGCTCCACCAAGAGAACGACTGACAACACCAGACTGAACCAGCACTGACATCATCCATCTGTCCATCCATCTGTTCATCCATCTGTTCATCTATCTGTTCATCCATCTGTTCATCCATCCATCTGTCCATCCATCTGTTCATCCATCTGTTCATCTATCTGTTCATCCATCTGTTCATCCATCCATCTGTCCATCCATCTGTTCATCCATCTGTTCATCCATCCATCTGTCCATCCATCTGTTCATCCATCCATCTGTCCATCCATCTGTTCATCCATCTGTTCATCCATCTGTTCATCCATCCATCTGTCCATCCATCTGTTCATCCATCCATCTGTCCATCCATCCATCTGTCCATCCATCTGTCTATCCATCTGTTCATCCATCCATCTGTTCATCCATCCATCTGTTCATCCATCTGTCCATCCATCCATCTGTCCATCCATCTGTTCATCCATCCATCCATCTGTCCATCCATCCATCTGTCCATCCATCTGTCCATCCATCTGTTCATCCATCCATCTGTTCATCCATCTATCTGTTCATCCATCTGTCCATCCATCTGTTCATCCATCCATCTGTCCATCCATCTGTTCATCCATCTGTTCATCCATCTGTTCATCCATCCATCTGTTCATCTATCTGTTCATTCATCCATCTGTCCATCCATCTGTTCATCTATCCATCTGTCGATCCATCTGTTCATCCATCTGTTCATCCATCTGTTCATCCATCCATCTGTCCATCCATCTGTTCATCCATCTGTTCATCCATCCATCTGTTCATCCATCTGTTCATCCATCTGCTCATCCATCCATCTGTTCATCCATCCATCTGTCCATCCATCTGTTCATCCATCTGTTCATCCATCTGTTCATCTATCTGTTCATCCATCTGTTCATCCATCCATCTGTCCATCCATCTGTTCATCCATCTGTTCATCTATCTGTTCATCCATCTGTTCATCCATCCATCTGTCCATCCATCTGTTCATCCATCTGTTCATCCATCCATCTGTCCATCCATCTGTTCATCCATCCATCTGTCCATCCATCTGTTCATCCATCTGTTCATCCATCTGTTCATCCATCCATCTGTCCATCCATCTGTTCATCCATCCATCTGTCCATCCATCCATCTGTCCATCCATCTGTCTATCCATCTGTTCATCCATCCATCTGTTCATCCATCCATCTGTTCATCCATCTGTCCATCCATCCATCTGTCCATCCATCTGTTCATCCATCCATCCATCTGTCCATCCATCCATCTGTCCATCCATCTGTCCATCCATCTGTTCATCCATCCATCTGTTCATCCATCTATCTGTTCATCCATCTGTCCATCCATCTGTTCATCCATCCATCTGTCCATCCATCTGTTCATCCATCTGTTCATCCATCTGTTCATCCATCCATCTGTTCATCTATCTGTTCATTCATCCATCTGTCCATCCATCTGTTCATCTATCCATCTGTCGATCCATCTGTTCATCCATCTGTTCATCCATCTGTTCATCCATCCATCTGTCCATCCATCTGTTCATCCATCTGTTCATCCATCCATCTGTTCATCCATCTGTTCATCCATCTGCTCATCCATCCATCTGTTCATCCATCCATCTGTCCATCCATCTGTTCATCCATCTGTTCATCCATCTGTTCATCCATCCATCTGTCCATCCATCTGTCCATCCATCCATCTGTCCATCCATCTGTCCATCCATCTGTTCATCCATCCATCTGTTCATCCATCCATCTGTTCATCCATCTGTCCATCCATCTGTTCATCCATCCATCTGTCCATCCATCTGTTCATCCATCTGTTCATCCATCTGTTCATCCATCCATCTGTTCATCTATCTGTTCATCCATCCATCTGTCCATCCATCTGTTCATCTATCCATCTGTCGATCCATCTGTTCATCCATCTGTTCATCCATCTGTTCATCCATCCATCTGTCCATCCATCTGTTCATCCATCCATCTGTCCATCCATCTGTTCATCCATCTGTTCATCCATCCATCTGTTCATCCATCTGCTCATCCATTCATCTGTTCATCCATCCATCTGTCCATCCATCTGTTCATCCATCTGTTCATCCATCTGTTCATCCATCCATCTGTCCATCCATCTGTTCATCCATCCATCTGTCCATCCATCTGTTCATCCATCTGTTCATCCATCCATCTGTTCATCCATCTGTTCATCCATCCATCTGTTCATCCATCTGTTCATCCATCTGCTCATCCATCCATCTGTTCATCCATCCATCCATCCATCCATCCATTCATCCATCTGTTCATCCATCCATCCATCCATCTGTTCATCCATCTGTTCATCCATCTGTTCATCCATCCATCTGTTCATCCATCCATCCATCTGTTCATCTAACTGTTCATCCATCTGATCATCCATCTATCTGTTCATCCACCCATCTGTTCATCCATCCATCCATCTGTTCATCCATCCATCCATCCATCCATCCATCCATCTGATCATCCAACTATCTGTTCATCCACCCATCTGTTCATCCATCCATCTGTTCATCCATCCATCCATCCATCTGTTCATCCATCCATCCATCTATCCATCCATCCATCTGATCATCTATCTATCTGTTCATCCACCCATCTGTTCATCCATCCATCTGTTCATCCATCCATCCATCCATCCATC
>NC_136007.1:640116-645116 GCF_048128805.1 Centroberyx gerrardi | reverse complement strand
GTACTACCCAAGGTACTACCAAAGATACTACCATAGGTACTACCCAAGGTACTACCAAAGATACTACCATAGGTACTACCAAAGATAATACCAAAGATACTACCATAGGTACTACCAAAGATAATACCAAAGATACTACCATAGGTACTACCAAAGATACTACCATAGGTACTACCAAAGATACTACCATAGGTACTACCAAAGACAATACCAAAGATACTACCATAGGTACTACCAAAGATACTACCATAGGTACTACCAAAGATACTACCATAGGTACTACCAAAGATAATACCAAAGATACTACCATAGGTACTACCAAAGATAATACCAAAGATACTACCATAGGTACTACCCGAGGTACTACCAAAGATACTACCATAGGTACTACCAAAGATACTACCATAGGTACTAACCGAGGTACTACCAAAGATACTACCATAGGTACTACCAAAGATACTACCATAGGTACTAACCAAGGTACTACCAAAGATACTACCATAGGTACTACCCAAGGTACTACCAAAGATACTACCATAGGTACTACCAAAGATACTACCATAGGTACTAACCAAGGTACTACCAAAGATACTACCATAGGTACTACCCAAGGTACTACCAAAGATACTACCATAGGTACAACCAAAGATACTACCATAGGTACTACCCAAGGTACTACCAAAGATACTACCATAGGTACTACCAAAGATACTACCATAGGTACTAACCAAGGTACTACCAAAGATACTACCATAGGTACTACCCAAGGTACTACCAAAGATACTACCATAGGTACTACCAAAGATACTACCATAGGTACTACCCAAGGTACTACCAAAGATACTACCATAGGTACTACCCAAGGTACTACCAAAGATATTACCATAGGTACTACCAAAGATACTACCATAGGTACTAACCAAGGTACTACCAAAGATACTACCATAGGTACTACCAAAGATACTACCATAGGTACTAACCAAGGTACTACCAAAGATACTACCATAGGTACTACCCAAGGTACTACCAAAGATACTACCATAGGTACTACCAAAGATACTACCATAGGTACTACCCAAGGTACTACCAAAGATACTACCATAGGTACTACCAAAGATACTACCATAGGTACTACCCAAGGTACTACCCAAGGTACTACCAAAGATACTACCATAGGTACTACCAAAGATACTACCATAGGTACTACCCAAGGTACTACCAAAGATACTACCATAGGTACTACCAAAGATACTACCATAGGTACTACCCAAGGTACTACCAAAGATACTACCATAGGTACTACCCAAGGTACTACCAAATATATTACCATAGGTACTACCAAAGATACTACCATAGGTACTAACCAAGGTACTACCAAAGATACTACCATAGGTACTACCAAAGATACTACCATAGGTACTAACCAAGGTACTACCAAAGATACTACCATAGGTACTACCCAAGGTACTACCAAAGATACTACCATAGGTACTACCAAAGATACTACCATAGGTACTACCCAAGGTACTACCAAAGATACTACCATAGGTACTACCAAAGATACTACCATAGGTACTACCCAAGGTACTACCAAAGATACTACCATAGGTACTAACCAAGGTACTACCAAAGATACTACCATAGGTACTAGCCAAGGTACTACCAAAGATACTACCATAGGTACTACCCAAGGTACTACCAAAGATACTACCATAGGTACTACCAAAGATACTACCATAGGTACTAACCAAGGTACTACCAAAGGTACTACCTCGTCCATCACAAAAACTCGAGTAAATTATTCACCTCATTTGATTTGGCTTTTTAGGACTATTCTGTTTTTTTAAGATAATTTTTTTGGGGCATTTTGCCTTTATTAGGTAGTGCATAGTGAAGATAAACAGGAAAGAGACAGAGGGGGACGATATACGACAAATGTCCCAGGCCGGTTTCAAACCCAGGACATTATGGTCACATGGATTACACCTTAGACCACTGAGCCACCAGGACGGTTCTTTATACTAATTCAAAGTGGCAGTGTGGGGGAATTCTGTAAAATTATCAACTCAATTTACACACAAAACAAATGTGTTAAAATTGTTCAAAAAAGAACAGAAAACTTTAACCAAAGGAGTCGGACAAGGGTGTCGCTTGGCCCCGACACTTTTTAATGTTGACATAAATGAACTGGAAACTGTACTAAAAAGCTCAAACGCTCATAGGCTCCTGCTGACAGAGGTCAAAGTTCAACTTTTTGCAGATGATCTGGTCTTGTTTCTGTGATGCAGCTGTCAGGCTCATACAGTCTTTATAGCTGTGTGTCCCGTAATGGAACATGAGCAGTACAGTTTGGGAATTTTTGTGGTTTTTCCGACCAACAGAGTGACTAGCTGCTGGACAGTCAGACCGACAGGCAGACAGACAGACAGACAGGCAGACAGACAGAGAGAGAGACAGACAGGCAGACAGACAGAGAGACAGGCAGAGAGACAGACAGACAGGCAGACAGACAGTCAGACCGACAGGCAGACAGACAGACAGACAGTCAGACAGACAGTCAGACAGACAGACAGACAGACAGACAGGCAGACAGACAGTCAGACAGACAGACAGACAGGCAGACAGGCAGACAGACAGACAGACAGACAGTCAGACAGACAGACAGACAGACAGGCAGACAGGCAGACAGGCAGACAGACAGACAGACAGGCAGACAGGCAGACAGACAGACAGTCAGACAGACAGACAGACAGACAGGCAGACAGGCAGACAGGCAGACAGACAGACAGTCAGACAGACAGACAGACAGTCAGACAGACAGACAGGCAGGCAGACAGACAGGCAGACAGGCAGACAGACAGGTAGTCTTACTGCTGTACAGGTACTGTATCCTGCTCCAAAGTCGAAGCGACACTGTTGGTCCATGGAGTATTGTAGCCCCGGCAACTGAGGCTGAGCCGGCCAATCATGGTCAAACGGGTCGTCACGGAGACAGTCATAGGTACTGGAGAGAGCGAGAGAGAGAGAGACAGACAAAGAGAGAGATAAGTTCATTGATTGACTGAAGCCTCCTTTCCACCTGCCTGGTCTTGTATCTGGATTGTGTGTAGATCTGATGTAGCTGGATTATATTTACACCTGCCATTAAACTGCGTCTCCTGTATACACACTGAAATGTGATTTCTATTGCTCTCGCCAGATTGTCATGCATGTCACTTCCTTTTTACGTCCTTTAACACGACAGCGAACGCCTCGTCTCCACCAGGATGTTTCTATCTGAGCTGCTGCCTCCTGTTGGGTTTGTGTGTGTTTCCTGGTTGGATTTAAGCACAAAAGTTTATTTCCGTTTACGTAACTCTAAGTGCCATAAGTGGACTGGAGATGCATCTACACTTTGATGTTAATGAGGCCAGATGCGTCTCTGACCCTCTGAAGCTGGTTTGGACGGTCGGATTACAGTCTGTCTTCAATGCGTCTTGGCTGCATTTAGACCTGGATTTACATTTACACTGGTTAAGCACTATCTGATGACAGTCTGATCACCCAGATTCAGTGAGACTGGTAGAGGCCTGATCATATCCAGTGGTTCAAAACAACCACTTGCTGTCGTCCCACCAGGCAGAGAAGCAGTGAGACTGAAATGATGGTTTGTCTGTCCGTCTGTCCGTCTGTCCGTCTGTCCGTCTGTCCGTCTGTCATACACAGTATCTGAGACATCACTGATTGGATTGTGACGAAACTTCAGGGAATGATGCGTGTCTTTGCTCAGTTACTGCATTTTCAAAATTACTGGACAACCTAAAGGGTGCTTGCATCATTTGTGGGGTATGACATGTTTACTTGACAGACCTGCTGTCAGACCTGCTGTCAGACCTGCTGTCAGACCTGCTGACAGACCTGCTGACAGACCTGCTGTCAGACCTGCTGACAGACCTGCTGACAGACCTGCTGTCAGCAGCGGAGCTTCATTCAGCCGACTGTCAGCAGACGAAGGAAACAAAGTCGGCCGTTTGGGAGGAAGAATTACTTGTGAGGGAATCTGATGCTGTTAGCAGCTGAGAGTCGGTTCCTTCACATCGTTTCGGTCCGGCAGGATCTGCTGGCTTCACCAATCCTGTTTTTCTAAGGAAACCTTAAAACTGACATTTGTTTTGCCAGAAGCAGCTGCTACAGTTCAGCAAACTGAATTAGATCTGCTGAGATCTCGACAGCCACATGATTAAAATAACAACGCAATTAAATATAAATAAAGTGTTTATTGGTTATACTCACTGCAGGTATTATTATGAAAGTAACAGCACTTACTGGAGGCAGTATTTTTTGGAGTAACAGTACTCACTGCAGGTACTTGCTGAGCTCCTCCTGGCTGCACTGGGACCAGTGGTATCGATGGAAAGCAGCCTGGACCAGCGGAGCCATGATGCTGCCCAACGGCACTTCATCACCACAGTCGTTTCCCTGACCGTCATGCTCCATCCCCAACCTGAGAGACAGACAGGCAGACAGACAGACAGACAGGCAGAGAGACAGACAGACAGGCAGGCAGGCAGAGAGACAGACAGACAGACAGACAGGCAGGCAGAGAGACAGGCAGACAGACAGACAGACAGACAGACAGACAGACAGACAGACAGACAGATTGCTATACATTATACATTATATAGAAGGCTTCCAGGTGATGTGCTCCACTGACTTTGTGGAGCAGATAAAGCAACAAAAGGGAGCTACAGTGTGCGGACTTTCATTGTTTGATATAGTAGACTACTTCCGGGTCCAGCACCTGCCTTCAATAGGTTTCAGGATGTGCGCGACTATCTTATATTGTTTACCCCCCTCTGGCGGCCATCTCGGAGGTCCTCAGCTCTGTGAACAGCTGACTGTGTTTCTGTCGTCTCAACAGAATTAAACAGACGGATAATTTCTGTCTGTTTCTGACTGAACTGATCATTTCATCACTGATCCATCTGATTGATTTAGTGTTTAGATAATGTCAGCTTGTT